>NW_012130127.1:804950-814950 GCF_000143395.1 Atta cephalotes | reverse complement strand
ACATCTCTGTTTGAATTATTGTACGATAATCGAGTATGCTTTTTATATTTTCAGAGCTATAAAAGAAAAGAGATGTAAACGTAAATCCAAAATGCTTTAATATCCATAAACATCAGAGTATCTTGATATAGTCATCAAATTTCTTCAAATTCTCTTTTAAAATAAATCTGCAAAAAATAGATTAATTAAAAAAAATCAAATATCAATTCCTGAAATTTTTAAAAAAATTAGTATTTATTTTCACAAAAATTTTGAACATATTTTAATTTGTCTGTTTCTCACAGGAAATGATGTTGAAAATTAATTTTATATATACAGGGATGGTATTCGTATATTATATCAGTTCCATCTTTTTTAACAGAATATATCAAAATGTATTTATGCATATATATATTTATACATACGTTATTTTTCAGAAGCACATACATACATGTTTATATATTGATTCAAAAGTATTTGTCCATTCTGTCTTTTTTAATTAAATAGGAGTGAATTGCAATTTTCTTTTCTATTCTTCTATATGTTAGATTTTTATAATAATTCTATTATAAAGATTTATAATAATTCTATTTTTCTATATGTTAGATTAATAGTAATAATAATAATGTTTGATAATGTTGTTAAAATTTGACTCTACATATATGTAAAGAGAATAGATTTAAAACTGAATTTAGATATATGAAAAAATACAAAATCGGGGTGGGCAAATACTTTTGCTCGATAGTATAAATATTCTGCCGCATCATCTATCACTTGATATTATCTTTAATCCAGTCAATATATTCGGAGACACGCGTATACACTCCAGGATAGCCGGGTTCTCCACATTTATTTCCGAACGAGACAATGCCAATTTGTGTCCATCGATCCTTAATCCGCAACATCAATGGTCCACCCGAATCACCTTGACACGCGTCCTTGCCACCTTGCTTATAGCCGGCGCACAAAAAATTGTTAGTAATTGGTTGAAGGTAAGCCATGTTGCAATCCTCATTCTTCCACACAGGTAAGACCGCCTGTTGTAGAACGGAGCTGTCTTTTCCACCTGTTATACCGCATCACGGTTACGATAATTATTACAATTATTACAATTAAGAATACGAAGACATAAGAATGGAAATAAGTTCATTATTTACAAGTTTATTAAATTTAAGATTGGAAATTTAATTTGATTTCATGAAATAAATATATTCCATGAAATAAATATATTCCTAACTAATTCTGTAAGATATATAGGATGTCTCATTTTCATTTAAGCACTAAAATACCTCGAAAATAATGTATTTTCGAAAAAAATATGTTAAATAAAAGTTGTAGAAGTGTGTTTGAAGAGGATCAGATGAGCTATTTAGATTTTAGGTTCAGGGCCCACTTTGAATCCAATAAAACTTAGATTGATTTCTTTTCTAGAAACTCCTATGTTTTATTACAGATTCATATTCTATTGGAAAAAATAAGGAAATTTTGTTCTTGGTAATTTTTCGCTAAACTCCTTTCTCCAAGACACAAAAGCGTTCAAAGTTCTTATTTTGAAACATTCCGGTCAATAAAGACAATTTATTGAATCCAAAGTGAACACCGGATCCAAAATCATAAGTAAATCCAAAAGCATAAGTAGCTCATCTAATAGCACCTCTTTAAATCCTAAAATTTTTATTTGAAACATTTTTTTTTTATAATGTTTATAAAATCAACATTATTTTTATAAATGCATTATTTTTTGGTACCTGTAAATTAAAATGGAACAACATGTTATGTACATTGTACATCCTTTTATAAAAGACAAATTATCATGTTTGAGCACATATTAAGTCCTCTTATTTTCTATTTCTTTAAAGAGTTATAGAACTTTAAAAGCAACGCCATTTCAAAGACTTGTTGTGTTCGGATGCAGAGCGTCCCGCCCGCGTCGCTGCCCTTTCCTATCGATCTAAACGATCCATACCAATCTTCATTAAATTCAAATGAATCCTGTATTACGACTATAAACAACGTGAAAATCGGTTGTTGTCTGAAAAAAGAGAGACTAGATATCCGGTTGGATATCCGGTAGAGCAATTATTCGGCTGCATACTGGATATTTTCTCGGATATCAAGTACAAATTTCCCAAAATCCAGAAAAAAGAAAAACAAAGGAAAAATAGCGATAATTATTTTCTTAATCTTCTAAAAAAGGAAGGGCAAAATAAAAAAAGCAGAAAATTCAGCTAAAAAGAAAAGAATTCTACATCAATGACGCAAACTTTCAATATATAATAAAATTTTAGCCGGATATTATATACAAGATGTCTCATAAGATGGCTCCGAGCCACATTGGGGGTGAAGAATGGATCAAAGGGAACAAAAAATTCTTATACTATTTTGAGATACTCGCTATAGTTTTCGAATTAGAAAAGGAAATGTCTAAGCCAATAACGATTAGCCGCGCCGCGCGAATTCGTAGGACGGCCCACTCGAGCGGCGGCGGCGGCGGCGCGCAGAGAGAGGGAAGTAGCGCTTCGTTGCCTAGCACAGCCTGGCATGGCGATTCTATGTATCGCGCCGTATCGCGCCTACATTATCCAAAAATGTTATTTTAGCTGAAGTTTTCCTTATACATTTCTTATCATTATAAATCACGTTATTTAGCACGATTAAATACGTTTTAACAATTATAGATATTAATTAGAGCATTACGCAAAGCGTATGCTGATCGTCGCGATACCTTTCCGCTGGCTTTATATGATGTTTAATTACGCTTCGAGATACACTTCGTCGCATCGTTTTATGCTATATTTAATCGGAGTTTTATTTTTTGACATGTTAATGCATGTACACTGAAATTATAATATAAGCTCGCGTAGATAACCGCTACATTGTAAATCCAGATGTATTATTCCATGTACAATAACGCATTTGACTGAGGTTTTTTTTTGAGGTCGTTTATTTTTGTCTGGAGAATAACATATTGCTCATTAAAATCGGAGAGGAGCAGTTGGGTCCCTTTCCTTGTAAGTTACAGATTTTTTTAATGTAATGAATGTAATGAACATTTTAATGTAATGAACAATTTTTAATGTAATGAACATGGGCATTAAATTTGATGGATAGTTTAATGAAAATAAACTAAAACACTCAATTTTCAATTATTGTTTTTTCAATACATTTAAGTTTTCAGTTATTACAAATTTAAACATCTCATTAACGTATACATAAATAATCTTTTCAATCACAGAAAATTTAAATTTTATTCGTCAGTAAACATTAATATTAAAGATTAATATTTGGGAGTACAAATAAGTTTCCGCCGTTTGTAAAAGACGCTACTAATAAACTATAGTTAAAATTGTTTGATGTAAAACGATATATCGTAAGATTAGACATCCGGCAACACTATAACCTTGAAATATTAGCGATTTTGTATTAGCATCATATATTTTTTTTGTACGAAAATGTCGAGTTTGAGCCGAATAAGCGTCATTTGCGAGAACTTTTGATTTATTTCTTTAATTTGAAGAAATCTGCAGCTTAGACTCAGATTGCTTGTAGATTGCTTGTAGAAGCATATGGTGCTGCCTTAAAGTGAGAGAAGTTGTCGTGAGTAGTTTCAAAAGTTTAAGAACGGTGAATTTGACATCGAAGACAAAGAACGTAGCGAAAGGCCAAAAGTGTACGAAGATGCGGAATTGGAAGCATTGGATGAAGATTCGTGCCAAACGCAAAAAGAACTTGCACTTACATAAGGAGTGACTCAACAAATAATTTAATATCGTTTGAAATCATTGGGAATGATTCAAAAGCAAGGGAATTGAGTTCCATATGAACTGAAGCCGAGAAATGTTGAACGCCGATTTTTCACATGTGAAATGCTGCTTGCCAGGCATAAATGAAAAGGTTTTTTGCATCGTATGGTGATAAAAAATGGATTCACTACGATAACCCAAAAAAGAGGAAATCATGGGGACCACCTGGCTATGCTTCAACATCGACAGCCAAGCCGAATATTCATGGAAAAAAACTCATGTTGTGTATTTGATGGGATCAGCTTGGTGTCATGTATTATGAGTTAATCAAACCGAACGAAACCATTACTGGGGCTCTCTACCGAACACAATTGATGAGATTGAACCGAGCACTCAAGGAAAAACGTGCCACTGCTATTCCAGGCATGACAAAATTATTCTCCTGCATGATAATGTTCGACCACATGTTGCGATGCCGGTCAAAACCTACTTAGAAACATTCAAATGGGAAGTTCTACCCCACCCGCCGTATTCTCCAGACATTGCTCCTTTCGACTACCACTTGTTCCGATCGATGACGCATAGCCTGTCTGAGCAGCATTTCACATCATATGAAGATACCAAAAATTGTATCCATGATTGGATAGCCTCAAAAGATGAAGCGTTCTTCCGATGCAAAATCCACATGCTACCAGAAAGATGGGAAAAAGTAGGCTAGCGATGGCCATTACTTTGAATAAAACATTATGTTTTTTCACAATAAATGCTTAATTTTTGATAAAAAACGACGGAAACTTATTTGTATTCCCAATAAAATTTAAGAACGTTTCTAATGTACAATTAAACTTGTTAAACGGTAAGAAACATGTGAAAAAAATCTCAGTCAAATGCGTCATTGTACATGGAATAATACATCTGGATTTACAATGTAGCGGCTATCTACACGAGCTTATACTATAATTTCAGTGTACATGCGTTAACATGTCAAAAAATGAAACTCCGACTAAATATAGCATAAAACGATGCGACGAAGTGTGTCTCGAAGCGTAATTAAAAGAAACATCGTATAATAAAGCAAGCGGAAAGGTATCGCGACGATCAGCATACGCTTTGCGTAATGCTCTAATTAATTACATACACATCGCTTAACATATCTATGATTGTGTTAAAACGTATTTAATCGTGCTAAATAACGCGATTTATAATGATAAGAAATGTATAAGGAAAACTTCAGCTAAAATAACATTTTTAGATAATGTAGGCGCGATGCGACGAAACACATAGAACCGCCATGCCAGGCAACGAAGCGCTACTTCCTTTTCTCTGCGCGCCGCCGCCCCTCGAGTGGGCCGTCCTACGAATTCGCGCGGCGCGGCTAATCGTATATTGGCTTAGACATTTCCTTTTCTAATTCGAAAACTATAGCGAGTATCTCAAAATAGTATAAGAATTTTTTGTTCCCTTTGATCCATTCTCCTCAATGTGGCTCGGATCCATCTTATGAGACATTCTGTAATAATGATATTCGACTATCCGTCCGAATAGTAAAAAAAATACCGGATAATACAGGATATCGAATATTTTCCGGATATCCGATATCTCTGATTAAATCGACATTAATCTATCACAGTTGAATATGAGAAAAATAATCGACTATGATTTGTCAATTTCCTACGACTTAAGACTTATTCCACGATCGTCTACGACTCCCTGTAGACTTCACATAAGGATAACTTTGAACTGATTTTATAAATATATTAAAGCTATCTGATTTTGTTTTATTGAAATTCTCTTATTTTTAAAAACAATATGCAAAAAACATCAACATATAAAACGTGTCATTTCTCGTTTGTGACATCACAATTCAATATAGCTGCAGTAACAACTCAGGAACCTTAAATATAATATTTCGTGGAAAATAAAATTTTTTATATTTCTCTTCGTACAGTCTCAAAATGACAAATGTAAATTTACAAAAATTTACTGTCTATCTATTTTTTTATCTTAGACAATTTACTGAAGATAAATAAGATCTTGACTACTGCATGCAGGCATGCGCGAACTGCAATGATTATTTATAAGATGCTATTATTATTCATTAATTATTTTATTATATTTGTTGTAACTTTATCTTAATTTTATTATTAAAAATACATTTTTTTAAACAAAAAGAACACAACTTGCTTCTTTGAATAAAAATTTAAATAAAAATTTTTATAATGTTGAGAAATATCCTATTTTTCGATTCGTTTTTACAACCTTTTAATTTGTATTTAAATTTTGACTTGATTAATTTTATTTTAGTGATTCTGATAATAAAATTGATTAAGAATTTAAATTGATGATAGTCAAGATCAGAAGATATATCTGAGATATTTCAATTACCGTAGTAAGTGTTGCCCCAACCGGCGACCGTTGGTCTAGTGCCGACCAACAAATCTCCACGAAACCGTGGCAAGCAAATGGGTATCACATATGGCGATCTTCTTACGAGGCTAGTGAGTTCGAGGACGGCGATATCGTTGTGAAAATTAGCGCGTGAAAATTTTCGATGCGCGTGAATTTGCTTTACCGCATAAGTCGCTGGTGATGAGGGCTCATCATCGTTTTCCAGATCGATATCGCCAAGACGCACAGTAAACTGGCGAGCAGAGAAGCTGTAATCCATCAAAAATTTTTTTTTAATACTTACGTAAAAGTATATTTGAGACAAAGCATTATCAGTACCAAAATCGTATAAATGCATTTTATTATATGAATGGGTTGTAAGTGCTGTGTTTTACATATTAATAATTTTTTTTAAAATAAGCATAAAAATGTTGATACAAAAATGAGTGACAACTTAATCATTTTGGTTTAGGCTTAAATGTTTTAAAATTTTAACCATTTTTTTTTAAATTAGAACTTAATTAAAATTTTTGCGAATCCTGGAAAAATTTTAATGAAATCACTGGTCAAAATGCTGCAAAACTAACATAAAATTCATTGCAATATTATTAATTTCATTAAAATTTAATTAAAATTTTAGGAAAATTTTTGTACAGAATTTTTATATAGAGAACTAAAAACTATTTTCAAAAGGCATATCTCATTTACATTCGTCTTTGAACCTATAATTTATATTCAAGGAACAATTTCATAAAATCAGTGAAAAGTCTCATAATGTTGCACCTTTTATCATATGCTGAGTAGTTTTCTTCTTAGGAGAAATTGAACTTCGATGTCCTTCTGGTGGCAGTACCGCGTATTGGCTGTGGAATGACCAAATAACGACATTTCGTAATTTTTTGGAATTTTTGATGAGGTTGCAAAGAAAAATGCAAATACTATGTAATAATAAACAAAACATCATAACATTGTTGAAATTGTAATGAGTTTTCGATAAAATTGCAATAAAAAAACAAAGATACTCTTTAATGACAAATTAACGACATTTTGTTTTAATTGTAATACATTTTTGATGAGATTGCAACGAAAACGCGCAGGTATACTAGCACCTGCATTTTTTGTTGCAACTTCATCAAAAATTAATTATAATTTTAACAAAACATCGTTAATTTATCGTTACAGATTATCCACGCGTTTTCGCTGCAATAAAATCTCATAAAAAATTCACATACAATTTCAACAAGATGCCATTAATTTATCATTACAGAATATTTGAGCTTTTTCGTTGTAATTTTATCGAAAATTCATTATAATTTCAATAAAATGTCGTTAATTTGTCATTACAAAGTATCCGCGCGTTTTCGTTGCAACTTCATCAAAAATTCATTACAATTTCAACAAAATGTCGTTAATTTGTCATTATAGAATATTTGAATTTTTTCGTTATAGTTTCAGTTTATAAAAAAATTATTATAATTTCTATAATATTTCCTTACTTTTTTGTAAAGTTAATTTTTTATTGAAATTTTATTTTCATTGGATTCTCATTAAAATG
Organism: Atta cephalotes; assembly: GCF_000143395.1. Taxonomy (NCBI): domain Eukaryota; kingdom Metazoa; phylum Arthropoda; class Insecta; order Hymenoptera; family Formicidae; genus Atta; species Atta cephalotes. Next base: position 807,285 of record NW_012130127.1, on the reverse strand, counting down.
TTATTTGTTTTTCATTAAACAAAATTAAAGAAAATTATCTTCTCAGCAAAATATAATTAAAATTTCGTTGTATAATCAATTTCAAATGTAATGAAAAGTCAAATTAATCGAAATTTTATCAAAGGAGGACGAAAACTCGTCGATTTTTGTCCCCAAGCAGAAATTGAAATGGTTTTTTTTTATAGTTTTGGAATAATCAGTTTTCCATAAATATAAAGGAAACATAAAAAGAATTTCTTATAAAAATTTTAACTAAAGCAAATTTTAAAATTTTTAGAAAAGATAAAAACCTGAGTAAACTATTTGTAAATTTGTTTTTTAATTTCTGATTAAAAAAATAAGAATTTGCGTAGATTAAATGTTGATAGAATTGCTTACGGTCGCTGATGCTGATCAAGCGTGCAATGAGCAGCGGTGAGGATATGGCGTGGTCCTATTAATGATCCTCCGCACCAGAATTCCGTTCGCCGGAAGCCATGAAGGAAGATCGCCGCCATCCAAGGCCAACGACCAGATGGCGCATCTTCTCCCCCGACCACTCGCCCTCGACCACCTGAATATATCATCCCGCACTCTAGACAGATCAGTATTCTTTGTTTCGAAAAAGCTCTTTCACAAATTTTTATCTATCTATCTATCTATCTATCTATTTAGCGAGAAGTACAAATAATAATAGAAGAGTAAATAAATTATTCGATAAAAATTCTGTTTTAATCGGTTTTGCCGATTGAATATTTTAATGCAAAAAATTACACTGAAGTACCATCATCATCTTGAATAAAATTGTTGTCAATTGTCGCTATTGTTTCGAAGTCACTCGTATTGTTGACCAACGAGACTGGCGACAGGACAGTATGCGTTGTAGGTCTTGTCGTCGAGGATGTCACTGGGTAAAGCGGTATTGGACGTGGTGTAGAGGTTTTCGTTGGCCGAATCGTTGGTCGTGAAGATTGTCCAACATTGATCCCGGAAGATACACCTCCAGTGATACTGTAATATTCATTCATTTAACAAGTACCCTACCTTTATGTTTCTCGCCGATTTTATTAAAATTCATTGTCAATAAATTTGTAGAGTAATAAAAAATAATAAAATATATTATTTTATATCAGCAAAAATACAGGATAAAATGATCCCTTGTATTTATAAATCAGTAATTAATTCATTGCATTTAAGCTTAGGTATTACAGCTATTTTTGAATCTTAGCGATATGACAAAAAAATTTTCATATTGCTGAAAGGAAATTAAAAATTGAAATTATAGAAATAATAATTATAGAAATAATAATTATAGAAATAAAAATGGCGGATACAATATGGTGACTTGATAAATTCCAACAGTCTTATCTCGCTCTTTGTAGAATTTAGGAATAATCAACAAGGAGGTAGTGAGAGACTATCCCTATTTATTGTATTTTTTTGCCGGTATAAAGAAATATTGTCTATTATTTTTTATTACTCTACAAATCTACTAAATTTCAATAAAATCGGCGAGTAAAAAAAGATAAAATTATTTGTAAGTTTCTAATTGTAAGTCTTTTTTACACGAGAAAAAAGATATTTAATGTTAATAAAGTTCTCCTAAAAATTAATAAAACGGATGATTAGACAGAAACTTGATTTTAATGAAGAATTTACTTAGGAATAGAAGGATTGTTGATTTTGTCTACTGGGCAGCAAACTCCTGGCACAATTAGCCTCTTAAAGCACCACGAAAGCCTCAGCTTATTAAAATCAAGTAACAATTGCGGGCAATTACTGAGATCCTGGCACTTGCCAGATCCACCGTCAGCAGTCGTGCATACAGATAAAGAGGATTCCTCTCTCCTGTCTCTGTTTACAAGTTCTTCCCCAGACTGTTGTTGTTGAATCGACGGCGTTTGTGTAGAAGACGTGATTGTTTGCCTCAGTGGTAATGCAACGCTACGTACTAAGGGCGCTATACTATCCGTCACATTGCGACCTGGAAAAAAGATTCAAGGAATTCGTGTTTAGAAGTGTACATGTAAAAAAATATTAGAATTGTTTAATTCTATGATATTTATGTGATAAAAATCAATAAAATTTGATAAACCTTTTCTTAGAATTTTACATATAACTTTTTAAAATTTCAATATTCAAAAATTTTAGATTATTTTTATATATGGTAATTTTATATTATAATTTTCTAGGAAAATTATATTATATTTTTTAGATTTTTTTTTGTTCACATGAATTATAATACTTTCAGCAATTTTTGTTAAAATTTTTCTTATATTATAATTTTTTTCAGCAGTGTGTATATATATATATATATATATATATATATATATATATATATATATATATATATATA
>NW_012130127.1:790027-802613 GCF_000143395.1 Atta cephalotes | reverse complement strand
AAAGATAGAGACTCCATACAATAAAAGGAATAGGGAACAGAGAAGAGAGAATAAGAATTTCAACTTATCAAAAACTATGTATTCCACAATACATGATTTTTGATAGGTTGAAATTCTTATTCTCTGTTCTCTGTTCTCTGTTCCTTTTATTGTGCAGAGCCCCTTATAATTACAAGTTATTTTTTTGATAACTTTACTGATTATTTTTTTTCTTTGGTAACTATAATGACGGTAACTATAATAACGAAGTTACATTTTTTTGGTAACGGTAACGAATTTTACAGTTATTTTTATCGTTACTTTGCACGCGATTGGACACGATACGATATTAAACACAAGCCACTCGTAGCTTAAGACTAGAAAACCTCTAGGTCTGTTATAATTGGCGGTCGATTTTAAAAAAGTAACAGAAAAATAATAAAAAGTTACTTTCTCAAGTAACGGTAACGAGTTATTTTTAAAAATCGGTAACTAGTAATGGTAATAATTGTTACTTTTTGGTAACGAGTAATTGTAAGTTAAAAAACAATTGTCCATTCCTTATTAATTTATAATTATATATTAATTTATTAATTTAGTAATTTAATATATTAGTTTACCAACTAATTAACATATTAATTTTTTTCATATTACCCAAAATATTTTTGGAGATGGTGTACAATGCTGAGGGCAATTCCTTCGGCGGATAATTTGAGATTTCGACGCCTCTCGTCATATTAACGATATAATTGCCTACGGTGTTCAAAGCGCCTAGAGTCTCGCTGATGGTTGCCAGAGGATCACTATGCTCGTGCTCTATCTTCATCAGATGCATATATGGACTTTGCGTGTCCCTGCGGGCATACATCGGCTTGTCTGATCTGCTCGGTCCAGGGGAGGCATCCCAGGATTGCCATCCTCTCATCGGCGAGACGTACAAGTTTCTGTATCCGTACGCTGCGCGATTTTTATCTCGTGTAAATTAAAAGTCGAATCGTTGTAATAAGAAAAAAAATGAAAAGGTTTCAAACAGCGAAGCAGAAGCATTTTGCAATTTTTGATCCTCATGATCATTATCTTTATCGATATAAACAATATATTTCCACGAAGTTTTTAGAACTGTGGAATTCATATTCGTTGATTATATTTACTATGTTACAAGATTTTTTATTCTTAAGGCTCCTGATTATTCAGCTAAGAACTCTGACGGTAGCGACGGCAGTCTGATTCTGATTCTGACGATCTGATAGTCATACATTCAAGCACGAGCCCATGTATGTGTTCTCACCATCGGCGAAATTTAAACGCAAAGCATTTTGATTGAAATTTCAATGAATAGAGTGCGAGTGAAAAAAAGATCTTTTTTGATATTTTTTTATTTTTTTCTACTAAACTAATAGACCGATTTTAATCTTCCACGTCTCATTTTGTAGGTATTTCGAATACCTACATTTTTCATATGAACCTTTTTTCTATACAATCAATATCTTTCGTTTTATAAACGAAAATTATGCTACTGCTAACTATTTGATTTTTTTCGCATATTTTCTTCACAAGTCTCGAGTTCCAAACAGCACAAACGTCGATATGTCAACTGTAAGTTGACTTTATTAAGTCAGGCCTTTAGAGTCGACTGTAAATCGACTTTGTACAGACGATTGTCCTTTCAATATCGACTTTAGGATGTCTAGTGCGATTTACACTCATAAAACTTAAATGTTTAATTATTTTGTTTTTGTTGTTTGTTATAGTTAAACAAGGTCGAATGCTGTTCATGAGCGTTATGGGCATAAATTGAATCACAGCCTAAAATAGTTAATAAGTTAAAGTTGGCTTACAGTCGTCTTTAAAGTGGGACAGTATATGACTTAGAGATGTATCCAAGTCGACTTATGGACGTCCATTTTTTAGACGTCTAGAAGCTATATATATAGTCCATTCAAAGTCGACTTACAGTCGATTTTGTACTGATAGGGACGCATTTTTTTCTGATAGTCTTTCGAAGATTTTCCTGAAGAGAAATGCTGGTTTATGATTTTATTCCGATAAAATGCTACTTCTACTGAATTATTCTTGCTACTCGAGTTTATAAAGAAGGTATACTTATAACGCGCATGAAAAATTGTAAACAGTTAAATATTTCGTAAACTGTTGCGTTTTATGATTTAATATAACATAATTATACTATTGGAAGTGGGAAAAAGTTCGTAGCGTTTTTCCCGCTAGATGGCATTAAATGCTCAGCAGTCGGCAACACTAGATGTGCATTTAAAAAGTGACATTTTAATCTTTGTTTTGAGCCGAAAAAGATTGAAATTGATGAAGTGGATCAAAAGTTATTTTATTTTGAAAATGGAAATAAATAAGGAAAAAATTCGCTACATTTTGCAGTATCACTACGATAAAGGCAAGAATGCTGCACAGACTTGTGAAAAAATTTGCGCTATTTACGGTAAAGATATTCTATCAAAATCAGCAGCACGGAAATGGTTCGCTCACTTTCGTGCTGAAAATTTTGATGTGAAAGATGAACCTCGCTCCGGTCGACCAATCACTCGACCGAAAAGACCGATGAAATCATAGTAAAAATCGAGTGTGATAAGCATGTGAGCACTGTGGAGATTACCAGGGAACTAGGCATCGACCACAAAACAGTTTTAAATCATTTACACAAAGCTAGATATAAAAAGAAGCTCGATGTTTGTTTCCTCACGAGTTGAGTATTAGGAACATGATGGATCGAATTAACATTTGTGATACGCTATTAAAACGGAATGAAATTGAACATTTCTGAAGAGAATGATAACTGAAAAATGGATCACCTACGACAATCCAACTAGAAAAAGATCGTGGATAAAAAAAGGAGAGAAGGCGCAAGTAATCGCAAAATCTGGATTGACGAGGAAGAAGGTGATGTTGTGTGTGTGATGGGACTGGAAGGGAATCGTTCACTATGAGCTGTTATCGTCCAATCAAACAATTAATTCCGAACTCTACTGTGAACAACTGCAGAGATTACAACAAGCAATTGAGAGGAAGCGACCAGAATTAATCAATAGGAGAGGTGTCATCTTCCATCACGACAACGCTCGATCACACATATCTTTGATGACTCGGCAAAAATTGCGAAAACTTAGCTGGGAAGTTTTAATACATCCACCGTATAATTCTGACATAGCATCCTCAGACTATCATTTGTTTAGGTCTCTGCAGTCTTTAACTCTCTTAATGGTGTAAAGCTAACTTTAAAAGAGGCCTGTGAAAATCACTTGAAGCAGTTTTTCGATCAGAAATCACAGAAGTTCTATCGCGATGGAATTATGATTCTGCCCCAAAAATGGCAAAATATTATAGAAAATAATGGAGCATATTTGGTTTAAAGAAATTGATTTTCAATATTCTAAGAAAAACACTTTAATTTTACTAAAAAATCGCCATGAACACTTTTTCCCATACCCAATATTTTGGATTGGGAGGGATATACTATTACTACAATTTATTAAAATTTATATATTATTTAGAATGCTCCTTGCCCCTTATTGGCCGAGGGGCCGAGAAAGCATTTTCGGTCGCTTGAAATAGATGACTAGTGTGAGAAGAGCTCGTTGTCTCATTCGTTGTCACTCTCGACACGTTGAAGGCAAGTACACGGACATGGACTCGTGCTTAAGTGTGTGTGGTTACTGATTTCGCCAGATGACCGCCGTCTGATTCTGTGTCGCTATCGTCAATGCAGAGTATCACAGTATAAGTATATACAGTATGAACACTGAGTCGGCACCTTTGATGTAAAAAATAGGTCCCAGGTCACATGATTCATCGCCATGTGAGTTGGAAAAGCGCTTATAAATTTGAGTTTTAATAAAGCTACAGAATGATTTAAAAAAAAAACAATTCGGTCGTGTCGTGAAAATTGTTTATATAGCGAGTATATTTTTAAATCAGAATTATATAATAATATAATAATTAACGAACTCATTTGTTTTACATACCACATTTATAATGTTAACGAATCATTATATAAAGATAATATTCATATTAATAATAATAATATTATTAAACAGTAACAAGTAAATTAAAAATAATAATTTGATAAAAATTTATTGCACTATGTTATTGCAATTAACTGTTACTTTGACAATTTTTTTTCATTTGTGCTAATTTTAATCATGAATATTTTGAAATGTATTAAATAGATTTAAATACTTTGGCAAAAATATATAATATATAAAGAAACATAAATCGGATATAACAATAGGGACAAAAGTGTAAACGAGACTTTGAAAAAGTAAATAAATGGGAAAATAGAACGTTGGGAAAAAGAAGCGTTTTAAGGAGTATAAACATCTATTTTAACATTCCGTTGTTTCAATTTTAACATTCCGTTGTTTCTTAGAATTTTTATTTATGCTTCTTTCATTTCCCTCTTATACTCGACTTATGAATTGATCTTTATGATTGATCTTTATGATTGATCTTTATGATGATCTTTATTGATCTTTATGATGATCTTTATTGATCTTTTTTTTTTGTAAGTTAAGATGGCAACGACGACGGTGCGAGTCAAAATGATTTATCCTCACCGAATTGTCATAATGACGTTTTTGCCGTAGATATAAATAAATATTTATGTCAACAAGAGTACTTTTGTCGAAACGAAAGTTACTTACGATAAGTGCGGTAATGCACGAATTCTTCGGTGTATGAGATAGAACTAGCAAATAGACTCCATATTATGCATAGGCCTGAAACATGGAAACATGGATATTACGTGAATTATATATTTATAATCAATAATATAATTAACAATATATTATTATTTTATGATAAGATTTTATTATATAGCCTTTGTTAATTTTAAACAAGTTTATTATTTCAAAATACAAATGCACAACTTAATAATAAAGGAAATGCTCCCAAAGAGGAGAGTGAGAGACAAAAAAAGCAAACTAAACAAACGAATCAATCAATAATTTCGACTTCATATCACATTAACATTCAGCTTAAAATATAACAACATTTAGATGATTATCTTATTACCTTCTCTTAATCGTTGAATTTTATAGTAGAAATGTTAATTTAATATTAATTTGAAATTTTTTAAACTTAATGAACTTATTTTTTATTAAAATATTAATTTAAAAATTTTAATGACAGCTTATTTTTGTGATTTTGATGTTAATCTTTCATAATTGCATTTTTAAACTTTTCAAACTGAAGCTTAGAGGCTTTGTAAATATATCTGCTAGTTATTCATCAGTTGAACAATAACATAAATCTAATATATCTTCAGAGTATTTTTTTTTAAATAATGATAGCTATCGTCTATATGTTTGCTACGTTTGTTTCCTATTCCATTTTTGATAATTTGTATAGTATCTCTGATTGTCAATGTTCAATGTAATTTTTATAGAGTTTTCTGCAAGTTCTTTTAGCAGAGCTTTCAAATGCATTATCTCTTTTACGCATTCCGCTGCCGCAATAAATTCTGCTTTTGTACTAGAACGCTACTATCAATTGTTTTTTAGAACTCCAACTAATTGGATCATTTAAATATAATATTATAGAACCAGATGTACTTTTACGCGAATTTATACCCGCATAGTCTGAGTCTACAAAACAATTTAAATATTCCACATTTTCTGATATAACCGATCTCTCAAATGCTATTCCTTTGTCTGATATATCTTTTTACGTAACGCAATATTTGTTTTACAGTTCCCTGCTTAAAAAGTCCAATAAAATCAGATAGGAAAAAACTTTATCTGATTGAATCGTGTTTTTGGTTCGTAAATTTTAGATTATTGGGAGTACAAATAAGTTTCCACCGTTTGCAAAAAACAGCGCCACTAATAAACTATAGTTAAAATTGTTTGATGTAAAACGACATATCGTAAGATTGGACATCCGGCAACACCATAACTTTGAAATATTAGCGATTTTGTATCAGCATCATATATTTTTTTTACGAAAATGTCGAGTTTTGAGCCGAATAAGCGTCATTTGCGGGAACTTTTGATTTACTTCTTTAATTGATTTGAAGAAATCTGCAGCTCAGGCTCATAGATTGCTTGTAGAAGTATATGATGATGCTGCCTTAAGTGAGAGAAGTTGTCGTGAATGGTTTCAAAAGTTTAAGAACGGTGAATTTGACGTCGAAGACAAAGAACGTAGCGGAAGGCCAAAAGTATACGAAGACGCGGAATTGGAAGCATTATTGGATGAAGATTCGTGCCAAACGCAAAAAGAACTTGCACTTACATTAGGAGTGACTCAACAAACAATTTCATATCGTTTGAAATCATTGGGAATGATTCAAAAGCAAGGGAATTGGGTTCCATATGAACTGAAGCCGAGAAATATTGAACGCCGATTTTTCACATGTGAAATGCTGCTTGCCAGGTATAAACGAAAGAGTTTTTTGCATCGTATGGTGATGAAAAATGGATCCACTACGATAACTCAAAGAAGAGGAAATCATGGGGACCACCTGCTTCAACATCGATAGCCAAGCCGAATATTCATGGAAAAAAACTCATGTTGTGTATTTGATGGGATCAGCTTGGTGTCATGTATTATGAGTTAATCAAACCGAACGAAACCATTACTGGGGCTCTCTACCGAACACAATTGATGAGATTGAACCGAGCACTCAAGGAAAAACGCGCTACTGCTATTCCAGGCATGACAAAATTATTCTCCTGATAATGCTCGACCACATGTTGCGGCGCCGATCAAAACCTACTTAGAAACACTCAAATGAGAAGTTCTATCCCACTTGCCGTATTCTCCAGCATTGCTCCTTCCGACTACCACTTGTTCCGATCGATGACGCATGGCCTGTCTGAGCATACTTCATATCATATGAAGAACCAAAAATTGTATCGATGATTGGATAACCTCAAAAGATAAAGCGTTCTTCTGATGCGGTATCCACATGCTACCAGAAAGATGAGAAAAAGTAGTGGCTAGCGATGGTCATTATTTTGAATAAAACATTATGTACCGTTCTTTCACAATAAATGCTTAATTTTGATAAAAAACGGCGGAAATTTATTATGTACTCCCAATATTTATCTGAAATATCTGATAGATTTTCTATATTTCTCTATCTTTTTTGTCATATAGCTTATATATCGTATTTAATCAATTTCTATCTGGTTATGTTTTATCATGCTTAATAATATTGTATTGTTTTAATCGTAAATTTCATATTATTTTTAAAAAAAGCTTATAATAATTAAGTTTATAATAATTAAAATACAGTTATTTTCTATTATTCTTTTGTAGAATTCATTTATATTTTCACATGCAATTTATTAATTACAATTATACATTGAAAATTTACAATTTTTAAAAACACATATTGGAATCGATACAGAATTCTAACCTAAGACCCTAGGGTGATAGTCTAGCACTCTAACGCTGAGCTATAATCGCACGCTTGTCTAGATACTTAGCATGTGATAATAGAGAAAATGTGATTATAGAGACATTTCTGGATTAAGTTACATAGATTCTTATAAACATTATATCACATTTATCATATACCTTAAGTATCGTTTTAATTTCAAATTTTAGATACTTGTCTATTATAAATTTTCTATATCATTTTCTTTATCATTTTCATCATATTTAATTATCATTTTTAATTTTTAAACAATTTCTATCTGGACACGTTTTATGAAAATTATAATAATTAATAACATTCTTTTTGAATTATAAATTTCAGATTACTTATCTAAAATATTTGATAGAGTTTCTATATTTCTATTATTTTCCTCAGCTCAGATGTCGTTTTCAATTTTTATCTTCTGACCATATTCTATCAAAATTAATAATATTCTTTCGTGTTTTTGCTTTGTAAATTTTTAGAATCTGAAATTAAATTTTAGAATCTGAAATTTACGCTTAAAGATATGATAGAATATTATTAATTTTAATACATCAGATCAAATAGAAATAGATTCAAAACTATTTTGTATTTAAGCTATATGACGAAAACAATAGACAAATATACAGAAAATTTATTTAATATAGCAGGTAAGTAATCTGAAATTTACGATTAAAAACGATATTTAAGCTATATAATAAAAACGATATAATGTTTATAAGAATCTATATAATTTAATCCAGAATGTTCCTATATGTTAGAATAAGATAGATTTTATGGAAAAATTATCGTATTCTATAGTAGTTTGGTGACACAATGTAATATTTAAATTAATTAACATTAAATAATTAATTACTCAATGACTTAAATGAATAATTAATTACATACAACGGTAGAATAATTTTTTTATAATATCTAACTATTTAAACATATAGGGACCTTTATGGATTAAATTGTATAGATTCGCATAAATCATTCTTATTTTAATTTAAATCGTGTGACAAAGAAGCTTGTGTATACAATTAATTATTCTATCGTTTAAATAAGATAAGATATAAAATGATATTGTATTAACTGTACAGCTTTATTATATATGCTAAAATCTGCAAAATAATTGTTCAATGATCTGAAGAATGTTATATTATATTGCAATAGGATAATAATTTTTTTATAACATCTGTCTTATTCAAACATATAAGGGCGTATTAGGATTAAATTGTATTGGTTCGTATAAACATTCTTTCTTATTAAATCGGATAATGTGAGGATCATATAGAGAAGCTTATGATCTCCGATAAGTATTTTATCATTTATCTAATATAAGATATAAAAAAAACGAAATATAGATAGAAATTTATAACTTTTCATCTGTCGTGATTTTAATGTAATGATAGATATGATAGAATAATTTTGATAAAAATATATAGGATTCTTATCAGATTTTCTATAAATTCCTACCATTTTTTATCAAATTTTTTAAGCAGATTATTATATTTTGTATTTATCTAATTCCTACCTATTTACATAATCACTAGCGTATGACAAATCTCGACGAGTTTTGCTAGTTAAATATATATTAACGCACTCTCAATAAGAAAATTAGATGACATGTCTTCCAGTCCGGTATTCTCCAATCTGATTTCTTTCTCACTTGGTGACGAAGGAATCCTTGACACTTTTGCACCCTCTATTCCAAATTTACTTAGCATAATGATTTAGCATAGTCTTTTTGTTTTAATGTTATTCTAATTTGACTCCTTTTTAGTTGAATACCTAGAAAAGATGTCGGATTAGTATCTTTAAATAAATTTCTTAAAATAAATTTTTGTTATTAATGCTGGATATTAGTTCTTCGAATCTGATATTTCCAATGACAATTCCATCGTCTACATATAACGCTAGAATTACAGAATGATTTTTATTCACAAAAATGATTCACTTTAATGTTTCATTCCGTAGGACTTCAATACATCTGTAAGACTCTGTTTCTATCTTAAGGGTGTCTATTTTAGACCATATAACGCCTTCTTCAATTTACATATTTTCTCAAAATTCTTGCTATATGACAGAGGACATATATATGGAAATTCCCTCTGGAATTTCCATATATATATGTCCTCTGTCAGACTCATTTAAAAAGGCTATTTTAACATCAAACTTTTCCATAATATTCATCCGAGCTAAAGCCAGCACTATCCTCAAAGAACTCATATTGATCACTGAACTGAAGATTTCTTCGTAGTCAAATTCGTACTTTTGTTCATAACCTCGAACAATTCTTGTTTTATATCTTCTGTCTTTCACATGAAAGGTCCATTTATTACTTAAAATTTTTCTATCTTTAGCTTCTATTCTAGGAACCAGTATCCATACTTTATTTTGCTTCAATGACTTCTTTTCTTCTTTTCTTCAATTTTATTCACAAATCTTTTTCTGGTCCTTCTGTTGCTTCTGTGTGAAAGAAAATCTAATAATCTTCTTGGTAATCTTCTTTTTCTTCTTGCTCGTCCTAGATTCTCCTCTTACTGTGCTGTTTCTTGAATTTCTTGATTTTTCTTTTTTTGTTGTTTTTCTTTTTCTTGCGATTTTTCCTTTTCTTGCTGTTTTTTTTTATTTTTTTTGTCTATTTTCCAGATTCATATTCTATATCCTCGAATTCATTTTCTTCTGAATCTTTATTTTGTGATTCTGTATCTGTTTTTATTTCTTCTGTTTTAATTAAAATTTTAGTTTTTCGTATTTTTAATATTTTCTTGTTTTAATTTCTTAAATATTACGTGACACAATTATCTTCCCTTCTATTTTGTCAAAAATAGAAGGTAATCATTAGATACGAAGATATATTTCCCACGAAGATATATTTTTTACTTCTATTGTCTAACTTCTTGATCTGACCAAGAACTTTAACAAAAACATTACAACCAAATAAGTATATGTTACTCAGATTTGGTTTCTCCAAAGTCCAGAGATATCCAGAGTTCTATCGGTATACACTTTATTACGTCCGTTGGACTACGGTTTAACAAATAAACTGCAATACGAGTTGTCTTTCCCCAAATGTTTTATCGACTTCACCATCTGCCAAACAAAGCTCGTGTTCTTTCCATAAGTGTCCGGTTAAGTCTTTCAGCTTTCCCAATTTAATTATGGCGTATGCGAAGTAGTATAATTCCTTTATTTTTACATCAGTCTGTCATCTTTGCTTAAGTATTTTCTTCCATTATCACTTCTTAACCTGGAAAGAAATTCTTAATTCCTATTTAGCTTTGACCACTTGACTTGTTAATAAATTGCTTCACTTTTTCTTTCAAGTAGACTACCATAAAATGAATGAAATCATTCAAAAAGTAAGTATATAATTCTTCTTACCTGTCTCTCCCATGTAGACGAATTAATTGGTTCACAGATGTCCGTATGGATCAGTTCCAAAGATCGTTTTGCTCCTCTTTTTTCTTGATCGAAAAGTGTTCTTATCTGTTTGGCTTTTGAGCATATTTCACAATCTTTTGTTGTCTCATCTATCTCTTCTGCTTCAAGGAATATTTCTTTAGATAATTTTACTAACCTTTTCATATTTTTTGCTCTTAGCTGTCCCATTTTTCTATGCCATTCATAAAGCTGCTTCACGTCTGCTCGTCAGTAATCACTTTCTATCTGTTTTCTTCCTAAATCCATAATCCACAAACTTTGTTCTGTTTTGAACGCTGTGAATTTTTTTATTGTTCTTTTTAATTTCGGCTATTTTATCAGCAATAAATCATATCGCTTTTTATAATTGCGCTTACTGAGAGTAGATTTTTACTCAATTCTGGAATAAATACATTATTCAATATATTTTCTATTTCTATAGTATTTATGCCTTTCGTTCATCATTTTTTGATTCTTCTTTGCAATTCCTATTTCTGTTTCATTCCAGATTATTTTTTTGAATAATTTTTCATCATTGGCTATGTGAGATGACGATCCAGAATCTAATATCCACAAGGATTTCTTCAGAGTTATATCATCATCATCTTCAACATCAACTAGAAAAAAACTTTATTTTCCTTATTTTCTTTATCTTTATCCTTTGACCTGAACTTATTCTTTCTGAAATAACAGTCTTTTTCTTTATGATTAGTTTTTTTACAAATACTGCATTTTGGTATGTACTCCGCATCATTTAAATTTCTACAATATTTTGCAAAATATCCAGGTTCGTTACACTTGAAGCAATATATTTTTTGTTTATCTTGTACATTATACGTTGTTTTACCTCCTTTTATTTTATTATTTTTATTTCTTTTTTCTTATTTTTTCTCTATGACTTTGAAGGCCATAGATTCTTCTTTTTCTTAAACGTATTTAATCTGTTTTCTTCTGCTAAAAATTTAGCTATTAGATTCGTTAATGTCTTCTCAGCCGCAGGGCTGCAATCCTACGCACTCGCGAAATGTTTAAAAATATCCGGAAATGTTGTAAGAATTTTTGATATAATCATAGCATTCTCTACATATTTTATATAATACTCACGTGCGTAGCAATACCTTTCCATGTTGATATCTATAATTAAAAAACACTTGTAAGCAAAGACACTTCTGTTATTCTGTATCTCTTTCATAGACAGAATAAATTTTTTGAAGCATTTCTTTCGAAGTGTTACATGTTAATACATGCGTCAACAGTTGTTTGTTCTAACGAGGATACTATAATCTTTTATGCTCGTGCGACCTTTTTAATCCTCCTTTTCTTGTTCATTGCTATCTTCGAACTTTCTTTAACTATCGACGAACTTTTTCTCCTGATACGATGTCATACAGTCTCTAGGATTTAAATACGATTGTTACTTGAAACTTCCATACAGGAAAAGTTTCATTATCCTTGAATTTGTCAATATGAACGTACTCTTCAGTTTGCGTTGCCTATTTTCGTTCTATTGTGATATACGAAAAAATCTTCTGTTGCAGTATTTTATAGCGAGTTTTCTCATAATAAGATTTTAGTAGCCCTTGTTAGTTTTAAACAAATTTATTACTTCAAAATACAAATAGAATGCACAACTTAATAATAAAGAAAATGCTCCCAAAGACAAAAGAGGAGAATAAAAAAAAAAGCAAATTACACAATCGAACACGATCAATCAATAATTTCAACTTCATATCGCATTAATATTCAACTTATAATATATAACAACATTCAGATTATCTTATCATTTTATAACATTACATAATTAAT
>NW_012130127.1:787077-790007 GCF_000143395.1 Atta cephalotes | reverse complement strand
ATAATATATATATATATATATATATATATATATATATATTAATTGGCGAACTATTGTTAAGTGCGGATTGCTTAGTTCTATGAGATGAACAATTTTTGAAGATTACAAATTCCATCCAGTTTCTAATACAAGAAAAATACTTCTTTTGATTTAGCGTTGAGATGATCAATCCACCACCAGCTGTAAAACTACAGTGTCACAATATTAATTAATATTGAGGATGATCGCATCTCACTACATAGCTCATACAGTCTGCATTCGAAAGTAATGTAAAAAACATAAAAAATAATTAAAGGGATAATTTTCGCATTGTTTGTTTTAGAAAAAAACAAGTTTAGAAAAATGTAAAAAAAAATTGCTCGTACATAATTATGCATAATTTTATATATAATTATACGTAAGTAATTTTTATATATTTCTTCAAACTTGATTTTTTCTAAAACAAATAGTGCGGAAATTACTTTTTTAATTATTTTTAATGTTTTCACATTACTATTATTACACATATATATTTTCTATTACACTGAAAAGTAATTTTTAACAAAAAAAAAGGATGTATGAACATTGTATGGACATATTTCATATATAATTATACATATTTATGAATATTTATGCATTTTTATGTATGTTCATATATATTTATATATATTCATCATGAAAAATTTTATATACTAAAGAATGGCTCAAAACAGAGGAATAAGAGAATAAGAAGAATATAAAGAATACAATGAATATTGCATCAGACATTTAAAAAATTAATCGACAAAAAATTTGTCATGTATCATAAGTTAGATGTTCAAAATGCGACTGTTAAGTGTACTAATCACGAGATCATAGAGTACATGACAGTCAAATCGAAAACAATAAACAATTCTGTTTGAAGCCAAAACGTCCAGAAGGATTTTATTATAAGGATTAAATTTTATTTATATATATTTTTATCATTGATTTATAGTGTGCAAATCAGTACTAGCTCCTAATGCTTTGTGAATTTATGTTTTATGTATTTTATGAATTAAAAGAGTCTCTAAAAAACAGTTATTTCTTAAAATAATTATTTCTATTATTTATTGTTATTAAATTCATGATATTTTTTTTACATAAAATAATAAAAATATAAATGCGCTATATAAATAAGTACGTATATTTCCAATGCTATAATTAGGGTGGCGTATCTCACTATCCAACGTAGACAATATGAGGAACTCATGGACTTAAAGATAAATGGAGCATTCCTACGAGAGGAGCTAAAGACTTAATAGAAAGAGAGAGAAATAATCGCGGGGTAAGGGAGCGTTTATATTGGCCGTAATCATATGCCGTATGCTGTAATCTGTAAAAATTGACCAATCATCTTCGAGTATTCCCTTCTTATCGCTGAATGAAAAGGAACTACTTGACTGTAATTAGTCAATTCTTACAGATTACGGCATACAGTGCCTAAAGCTCTATATTACTAAAGTAGCGCTTTATTTAGTCCGTCATATTGGACCTACTAATCTTACTATGTACCAATATGTATCAATAAATACGAAGCGCTTATTGGACTGCAGACAACTACATCCAAGATGGCGGTAAAATAGCCAATAGGAAGGCTGTCGGCAAGATAAAAGAAATGCGCTACTTTAATAATATAGAGCTTTAGTCGCGAAATAGTTCTCTTCTTTTCTATTTTAGTTCTCTCCTGCGTGCAAGGTTTTTCTGCTAAGAAGTTGCAGCTTAAAAATTGGGGATTTATTTGTATCGGATTTATGCCAGAATCATATTCATTAATGAAGTTTAAATATAATGCTATTTTTAATGACTTATCTGCTCTTGAGTGTAAATTAGCTTTGCGATTATTTTGGAGATAAGGGATGGAGCTAAAATATCAAAAGAATATTGATTTAAGAGCTCATAAAGAGCTCCTAATTCTAAGTCTAGCGATTTCCTATTGTTAATTTTAACCCTCGTAGTAAGCTGATATCAAAATGACGACAAAATGACGACAAAATGACGTAACTTGCTACCAGGGAAGGTGGGATGGCTAAGTGGACGTTCACTCAGTCCCTTCTCGTTACCTTTAAATTAAGATTCTTGCTAATCGGGATGAGTTCAAAAATTTTTTTTTGCGAGGTTTGAAAACTCTAAATTGCTCCTAATTCTATTTTTTTTTATGTGGGGGAGAGGGCAAGGGTCTTCAGTCTTCACAATTCGTAACAGACGACTTTGTACTCGATTCAGGGGAAATTCTAGCGCACGGCGCAACAATATAATTACAGTAGTGGCCAAAATTATTCATGACAATTATGAAGTCTTTCATATAATCATTTGTTATCGGAAATACTATAACATAACGTGTCCTCGTTTATTAAACACTCATTTTTATAATAAAAACTTTTTATAATAAAAACAAATATATTTATCATACCTTCATCAAAAAGTTCTCGGAATTACTACCAGGTGATGCTCTGAGTCAGCTGATTTGAGTTCTGTTTTTTTGGTTAAGTTGCCACATCTATCATTGACATTCCCACCAAATTTTATCACCATAGTTTGACATTTGTAAAAGTTACGCCATCTTGAGTACATCTACCTCTGCACGTATTTTCGATTTTTTTAAAAATGGAGTTGAATTTGCAACAACGAATTTGTATTAAATTTCGCGTTAAAAATGGATTCAATGGTGTGAAAACCTTGGAAATGTTGGGAAACTGTTTCGGCAGTGATACTCTAAAGAAAACAGCCGTTTATGAGTGGCATGAAAAAAATCATTACGGGGAATTTTAACAGCCGAAAGGAGAATGGAAAAATCGAAGACGGCTCTGATGGCTATACCGACAATAGAGTTCCAGAAATGTTTCGAGAACTTGATCAAGCGCTAGCATAAGTGCGTTGCAATCGATGGAAAGTATTTTGAAGGGAACAATATCACTTTTGATGAATAAAAC
>NW_012130127.1:777466-782367 GCF_000143395.1 Atta cephalotes | reverse complement strand
ATCGAAACAAGTAATAGTCAGAGGGAGCAACGTCTGGAGAATACGGCGGATAGGACTTCCCATTTCAACGTTTCCAAGTATGTCTTGACCACTTTCGTAACATGGGGTCGAGCATTGTCATGCTGCAAAATCACTTTATCGTGTCTCTCGTTATATTGCGGCCATTTGTCTTTCAAACGCATCAATTGCGTTCGATACCGATCGCCTGTTTTGTTTCAGTCGGTTTTAATAGTTCATAATACACTACGAGCTGGTCCCACCAAATACACAGCATGACCTTGGACATCAAAATCACCGTTCTTGAAGCGTTGAAACCACTCACGACACGTTCTTTCACTAATAGCGGCCTCACCATAAGTATTTGAGAGCATTCGATGAGCCTCAGCCGCAGATTTCTTCATATTGAAGCAAAAAATTAAAACCTCCCGCAAATGACGAGAATTTGGCTCGTAAATTGACATTTTCAATCGAGAATAACTTTATGATGCAGACACAAATCGACTAATGTTTCTATGGGGTTATGTTGACAGATGCCCAAGTTTATTGTATGACGTCTATGATCTATTTATTTCGACCACCACTTACCGCTAAAGCCATCTATAGGAAAACGGTGGAAGCAAAGTTGTACACCTAATAATTCAGTTCTTTGGATATCCAAGATCAACCGTTTATGACGTGGCAAAATATACGGCTTTAAAACAGTTCAACAAAGTATGTCAGCGAAGAAGAGTCACTCGAAAGAACGCACAATTGAAAAGGCTCAAGCGCTGATTTTGAATGACCCAGAGCAATCGTTGCGAAAATTACCATCGATTTTATTGGTGTAAGCGAGCCAATAATTGCGTCGAATTGCCGAGAAGGAATCTTCGATACAAATCGTACACATTAAAGATATGACAAATGCTCTCTGAGATTGAGGAGACCAGGACAAGTCGAGTTGTTCGCTGCAGTCTGCTATTGTGTTCTTTGAAAAACGAAGCATCAGGATGAATCAGGTTCTTTTCTAATGAAAAAATTTTTATTGTTGATGCCAAAATCAATTGGAGAAACGACTGATGGTTCGCTTACAACCCTGAGGATGTTCCTGTTGTTGCCAGAACGAAATTTCCGGCCAATGTTCACATGCTGAGTGTTGTGTCCAGTGAGGGATGTCATGCCATCATTTCTATAAAAAAGGGGAAACTGTCACAAAAGAAGTATATTTGTGCGTTCTAATGGATGTGAAGCTTCATGGATGGAAACTGGGTGGCGTCCGGAAGGCCATATGTTTTTCAGCAGGACGGTACATCGGTTCATACGAGTCATTTGATTCAAAATTGGCTCTCAAACAACGTCGATATGTTTTGATCCAAGGAATTCTGGCCTTCCAACAGATTTAAATCTCTTCGACTACTATGTATGGAGCGTAGTTGAAAGGATTACAAACAAGTCTCACCATCTAATGTGACGTCATTAAGGACCGCTATTGAGGCAGCATTCGTCGGCAGCCAACAACTACATTACAGCTTGCGTGCGAACGCTTCAGACTGAGAATAGAGGTTATTCAAACTAATGGGAGATATCGAATAATTGTGCTCTACAGGGATCCTCCAAATGCCATGTAAAAGGATTTTATGTAATATTTAATAATTAAAAACATTTTGTTTAAAGAAATTATTCGATTTGCCCGGATTTTGGTGACGCACCCTGTATATAATTTCGGTTCCTTGAACTCAATTCACCATCGTGAAAAGAAAATTTTAGGAACTTTAATCGGTATTAAAAAAAAAGTTGAATTTCTCGAGAGAACCAGAAAAAGCAAAAGAAAAGGAAAAAGGTAAAAAATAGCTGACTTGCTATTAGAAGCTCGAAGAAATACAAATCGTCTTGGGATCACAAACATGTGACCCAAAAGAAGAATGTTTTTGAAGATGATTATAAACATGTACGCGTTTTCTTTGATCCTCGAGGGCTCGAGAGAACGAGATCGAGAGTGTTTCTTCATATCTTGGTGCTTCATGTATAAAAAAAAATTATAAAATTACGTGTCTCGACCAGACGCGTAGAAGTATTAAGATTTTTCGGAACTAGTTTCAGAGCGGCGGCCTTCTCTTATCGACGGTGAAAGTCACTCGGCGTGAAAGTGTGCCTTTCTTCTTCCGTTCACTGATTCATACTGCCTGAATCGAAAAGAAATACGGCCGCAATAAGGATGATAGCTTGTTTTTCGATGATTCAGAAGTCGATATTCATATTCCGCTTTTCTTTCAAGACCGTCTTATAAGTAATGTCTTAAAAGATGCCAATAAAGGGTTTTTTAATTGACTCATAACAACTCAAGACTACTAAGACATCATAAATATAAAATTTTAAATATAAAAAAATCGACTATGAATACCAGCCAGAGGTAGAGACGGTGAGAGCATTTATAGTCACGTTCAGCAAAAGTCAGCATTTACAATTAGTAAAGTAACGCTTTACATTGATTCAATTGTAATTTTAAATCTAAAGGAATAATCCTATCTGCGAAAAAACTTTCAACAATACAGAATAAACATCCTACTAAATAATCATTCTCTTGAGCAACTCACTTGTCACGCATTGTTCCTCGAATTCTACTGAACGTCGAATTCTACTGAACGTCGAATTTTTCACTTTACCGCGAAATTGATGACATCTCATTCTCATGATGACATTTACTTTCACTCATTCCACTGATGATTAGAAAATCAAAAGAGAAATGCAGGACTGAACTCAACAAAATTCTAGAATTTCGTTGCTCCATTCGCCTATGAAAAAGAGAAAAAGGGAGAAAGAGAGAAAGAGAAAGAATAGAATAGAATCGTTTTTTATTATATAGCTTCATGTCTCTTCAAGTTCCTCAAGAGCTAATGTAAATTACATTAGGTAAATATGAAGAAAATATAATGGTAAAAGTTAATAATAAATAAAATTATATAGAGAGGAATAAAGGAATAAAATAAAATACGTGAGGTATGTGAGTATATGTATTTCGTAAATATGTGTATAGATTAGAAAAAAAATGCTTTTTAACGTGTTGAATAATAAATTAATGTGTTTCACAATATGAAATGGAGTCAAATTAAGAAATACTGTTAAGTAATATGTGTTTGAAAGCATCTAGAAACGGAGCAGTTCGAATACTTTGAGAAATTATTCTAAATGTTAGTTGCACATGTAAATGATCTTTTATAGAGCTCTATGGCACAAAGATGAGATCGATGCATTATCCCGTGTACTCGTATCTCGTTGAATCTTATCTCGCCTAAGTTCGAATCTTTTCTTTCTTTTAAATAATATTTAAGGTAGTTCGAAATGTATAGAACAAAGAATATTAAACAGCCTACAAAATAAATGCATCTACCTTAAGTCATCTAGTATAAGTCTTTCATAATAAGGAATGATATATTCATTCCATCTAACTTGGAAAATGAAGCATACACAAGTATTCATAGTCTTACAAGTATGCCATCAAAAGTTCAGGCTTTCAAACTCGAGCACGGTGTGCCTTTTACGTTATGAAATCCCTCTTCTTCCCCCCTCCCTTTTCCATTACAGTAACGTATAGCCAAACAATATTTGTCTAGAGCAAATTTGAGAGGGCGGCAAACTTTTCAAGACAGAAAATTTTCACACAGTTGGCGTATATTATTAATTTGTTAATTTAACGTTTTTGCACGAGTTACACCAAGTATATTTTACTAAAAACGATATTTTAAATACACAATTAAAAATGTATTATATTTATATTACTTATTAAAGATTATTGAATTTTTTACCAGCTAATGGGTAATAATTTTTTTATCCAGTTTCCCTTTTATCAAATTTATAAATTAATGAAACTACTTGGACGATTAGTTGGTGTCAGGGTTAGACATATATTTGAAATACTTTTATTTAAAACGCTATTGCAATACAAGCATATTTTGTATTTTTTATTTTAGTGGATCACATAAAAGTATTACGTATTTTGTATTTAAAATCGAAAGATTGAAAGCTTTTTGTATCTTATAATTTAAATAATAAAGTTGATCAATGTTAGTATTTAAAATACAAAATACTTTCACAATCTTTTGTTATTAGTACTGAAATATAAAATACAAAATACTTTTATATGCTCCCATGAAATTTAAAATACAAATATTTCATGTACTCCGAACAAACACAAAATACAAAATAAATATAATTGTTTTACCAATACTGTTTTTCAAAAGTATTTCAACATGCCCAAATCCTGGTTGACGCCTAGGAGCAAAATGCTTAATCCGTCACTGCCCAATTAGGTTTCTGACCTCAAAAAACAGATCACAATATTATACTATAATATCGTGATCTGCTTCTGTAGGTCAGAAATCTAATCGGAGGAAGAAAGAAGGATTTAATTTATAAAACGCGCGCCCTAGTTGGAAGACTGATTTAATTCTTGTGTTATATCAGTTTGTATTAAGCAACAGTACAATCGAGCAATGGAAAAATTAGAATAAAGACAAGTCTCGAACGGAACGAAGAAGAGGGGAATAATAAATGTTTGCACAACTTAGTTGATGGAGAGCAGTGTTAACTTTCGATATTATTTTCCGAATTTGATCTTTCCATCTCAAAGTATAATATTATATATAATTATATATATAATAAAGTATAATATAATATTAGTAATATGTGTCAAGATAATCCATTTTATTTCTAGATAAGATATTATACTGTCAATTACCATAATTGATGATATAGTTCTTTATGCGAAATAATCTTGTTTAAAATCATGGTCATGGTTCTATTAGCATTCAAAATAATTTTCAAAATAAAATATTCATTATGAATTGCTTTATATGAGAGAGAGAGAGAGAGAGAGAGAGAGAGAGAGAGAGAGAGAGAGAGAGAGAGAGAGAGAGAGAGAGAGAGAG
>NW_012130127.1:749642-773694 GCF_000143395.1 Atta cephalotes | reverse complement strand
TTCTATATAAAAAAATTTTTATCTGAATGAATATTTTGAAATTAATTCCGCAAGTTGACTAAAGGAATTTTGTCTGAGCAATTACGGAGACAACGCTATTATATAATTGAATACATGCGGCACAGGCGATCATCTCTGATATATTCGCTGCAGAAAAATCATCTTTTATTTGGCCAAGAAAGTCAAATAGGATCTCATGAATGTCTAAATTATTTCTTAACATTTCATAAATCATAAATGTGTTATTCCGCTACTTTTAGATCCTATATCTCGGCTGAATTTTGCATAACGAGGAAAAACGCAACTCCTTTTGAAGAATCTTTTTTGTGTTGTACGGCATTTGTGATACATTTACGTATATTTCGTGTTGAGTATAGAATATATATACTTACGCATAGTAACCCAGATATGCTGAAAGTTGTATGCGATACATACATTATACGAATTCCGCAATTTTATTTGCGACATCATATCGCATAAGAAGGAAAAAAGGAGAATATGTCCGCGATGTATGCCAACGTTTAAATTTCCGAATGATGAGTTCGTGACGTGACAATTTATGAGTCTCGATCAGAGACTACCCACTTCCTCTCCAAAAAAGACACGCAATTTTTCATTTCAGAAATGTTGTTTTGTAATTTTTGTGAGATATATATGAAAACATTATGCGTACAGAAAAAAAAGCAGTTAAATAATCATATTTAATTATCTATTTTGAACGCAAAATATATAATTTGTTTTAGATACTAATTTCAATTGTAGGCATGCTGATCATTCATCACAAATCTTCAAATTGATGACATCAGGAGCAAGAAAATACATAATTAAAATTCTTGCAAGAAATATATTAAAATAAAAACATTTTTCAATAATACAATATTTATGTTTGAAAAAATACATTTGTAAAATATACTGAAAATTTCTTTTTTATTTCGGAATAAATTCATATTAATCTCGATTCGACATTTGTCTAGCTCGTTTCGTTTTCTGGTCAGACATAATTCAAGTTCATATATGTTAAAGTTATTTATTGATTACCGGAACACACGGAAAGTTTTCGATTTTTTACAAATATTCTGTCGATTGCAAATGTCATTTTTTTAAAAATTACTTTTACATTTTAATATAATTTCCTGTATATATTCTTTTCGCTTCTAACATTGCAATGTAAGATAGTTACAGTAAAAATAAGGAGCATTAAACACATCTATTTAAAAAAATTAGAATTGTTAGAATTGTCCATGTAAAAATTATGCACATACATTTAAAAAATTAGGTTTAATTAACCATCACCTAGATTGGGATTAATTGAGGTTTGCAACAACAGGAAACAATGGAACTTTTGTGCGACTGGCTAGATGTAATTCTCGTTAATGTTTTCATAAATTTGCGAATCTGTGTCGCGTACTAATGAGTCGTGTGAAGATCGCACTACTATTATTAGACTAAAAATTAGCGTGTTGATTCGGTACTGGGAATCTGAATCCCGATAATGATCCATAGATAAGAGCTAATCATGTTCCAAATGGCAATTATTTTGTAAGATGTAATTAATGAGAAAACTGATGCCGTGCGAGACTTATTCGTTCCGTCAGTAGGTCACCAGGATCTTGGTATCGTTAGACAATCGGCGACGACGGCTAATCCGAGAAAGTGAGAATCGGACCGTGCACGAGGCGCGGGGAATTTACGAATGGTGGCCGTAATTGAGGCCACCTTCGACCCGCGACTCCCGCGAGACGCGCGTTCGTTTTGAAGCAAAATGAAATAAAGCCATACGTGTTATGAAAATTTAATTTCAAATAAATTTGAGGATAACCATAGTTACTCGATGGAATTTTTAAGTACAAATAATTACAAAAAATTTTTAAATACAAATAATTATATTTATTATTAAACTTGCAACCAACTATGATTATTTATATTTAAAAATTTGATTATTCACATACAGAATCGTGCATGCGATAATTAAATATGCACCACACAATTCTGCGTACTGGTTATCGATTTCTAATTATATGTTAATGAATCAAATAAATTTGTTTAAATCAAATAAGTAAAAAAGAGTCAATATGATTGAAACTTGGGTGTCTAATAATATTCATATAAATTTTAAATATGTTTTTTAGTTATATACTGTATATCAATTATTATCATATTTGAAAAGCAATCACAAACTAAAGTGAAAATAATATCACAAATAAATTAATCGTCAAATTAACCTTCAATACGCACAACTCTGACGGTCCGTATCTACACACATCCAGGTATTTAAAAGCCCAACATTTTCTTTTGCTTGTATCTCAGATTATGGTACATCAATTTTAACAAATTTTTTTTTAATCTATCGTTTAAAGATTGAAAAAAAAAAAATTTTTGAAATGTTCTAAAATGTCATAGCACAAAAGATATTTTGCAAGTGAGAAAGAATGAAAAAGAACGTGAAAACAACGAATTTTTTTCAATCTCATCTTTTTGTCAAAAATAAATGAAAAAAGATTTTATTAATGATAAATCAACAGCTAATGAGTTGAACTTTAAGAAACTATAAGCATTTTTGCGATTTGTTCTAAAAACAATACTTTTTTTGCAAAGTGAAAATGAGTGATTTTTCAATTTCATAGAAACTAATCATAAACCGAAAATCTTTGAATTTTGATAGAAATAAATAAAAAAAGTGATTCTAATGTTCTTCTAAAGGTAAATATTAACAATTTACTATTATATTTACCGCATTAATATTTACCGCATTTACCGCGGGAATCATTAACGAGGAAGAAGAAGAAGTTTTTTTCTGATATTAAGAGCACAATAAAATTAACTTAAATCATTTGTTTATGTGCACTCATAATTAAAATCATAAATAATCCAATTATTTCTATTTACATTTCAATTTTGCAGTAAGCCCGATTTTTTTGACGTTGACCCACAAGGAATTAGGATAATCCTAACACGTACTTTACATCGTACAATTATTTATCGTACAATTACGTAACTAATGGCACATTAGAAGGTCGCCGAGCAAGGAAATTATAGAGGTAAAACTTAAATTTTTTCCTCTCCAGGAGATCGATTCTGTATCTTGAAATGAGGTGAAAATTATAAAAGTGAGCGAATTTATTAGAATACTGATTATTTCATTGATCAACACCTGATAAATTTGTTCGCTTTTGTAATTTTCCTTGTTTAAAGACAGAATCGAGTTTCAGCACCACTGCTCAAAGCATCGAATGCCTGAATTTTGAAAATCGGGTGGAATTACGCTAATCCCTTGTGTGATTGAAGGTTAATAATGATATTAATAAGCAGCTTTAAACGTATAAATAACTTATTGCGAAAAATATCCCAGCCAAAGTAAATTTATTTAAATCATTTGACAAAAATAACGTTTCTCTTCGTCGCGTATTTTTCGGTGTCTCTCTTTCGCATTTTGATAAGACGATAGACAAATTGTGAAAACATTGCAATAATGGAATCATAAAATAATGAAAAATTTCGCAATAAGTTCTATATCTAATAATTGTTCTAATTCGTATTCTAAGATAACGCAACAGTTTTGTCAAAATAAAATTTCTAAACGGTATTTGTAAAAAAATTATAAAAATCCAATTTGAGGTGTAAATATTCTCTCAAGAATAATAAATGAGACGCTGACAGTATATTGAAGAAATAAATCAGGATATATTGTTCAATTATTTCCAAATGATCGACGAACACTTTCAAAAGATTGATTCATATATCTCAGAAATTGTTTGATTCTAAATTTTTAATTTAGCCATATTAAATGTATAATACTTCATGATGCAATATTTTTGTATTATAATTTAGAAATAAGAAATAATTTGTACATTTTTATTGAGCACAATTATTTTTAAAATATAGCTAAAATAAGCTAAAATATTTTTTTCAATTATTGGAACAATTTCTTTTCAAATTTAATTTGGCAAATACATTAAGATGATTCGCTGCATCGTTATTGTTTTGTCAAAATACTATATCGAAATATCGAAATTAATTACGTAAACACTTGTTATCAATATTTTAGAAAAGATTAGAATTTCGTATCTATTTTTGTAAATATATCCGTATATAATTACAGATTTCAAATTTTATTTTTAATATTAATATTTTATAATATTTCATATAAAGTGGATTATTATTAGACCCATAATTGGAAAAAAGTTATTTTTTACTTTAAATAAAATTAAAATTAGTAAAAATAAAATTAGTATATTAAGGTTTTTATACATGATAATTTTTAATAGGCAAGTGTCCGCTAAAATGTATTAAAAAGATAAATTTGGTTTATGTAATTATGAATCATAAAGTGAAAATGACAATAAAATTAATATTACGCTATCTTTATTACAATTCGTGTCAATTCGTGGGAACATTTTCTATATATTTTAAATGATCCTTTTTTTTATTGCTTCATTTCTATGATACACATTAATCAAACACACGATTGTTAATAGACATTTGTTAGTGACATTTCTTAGAAATTTTCCTTTTCATCAATTCTCAAAGATTTTTGATGATGTTGACTATATGTGAAAGATAGTGTATATATTTAAAATTTTAATCAGTATTTCATAAAGAAATAATAAGGGATTTACGCGCGTAGTCTTCTTTTCGCAAGATCGAAAGTAACAGATGAGACTTAAAAAGCGATCCTTTGGAAGACGCTACTGAGGAGATATGCAAATAAATCGCTTTCTTACCATCGACGCACCGACACGTCGATTCACTAACTCCATTTTCACTTTTGAAATCTATACCGCGCCAGTAGTCTACTTGAACATATAATATCCGCCGTCACTGTTGCGTGACGTTCTATCGTCAATTCGTCCGAGCGGAACCAGGATCACCTCATGATCCATTGTCGTCGACATTCGCGTTTTCACACCCTTTTTAAAATCCGAAAAAATTTCTTCAGATTGATTAGATTAGAAAAGGAAAAATTCTCACTTACTCAGGGCCATTGATGAAGACATCTTCGTTCGAAGAGAAGAGGGAAAAATTTATTTAGGACATCCCCCGGCGTTTGTTTGTTTACAATGTCGCGAATGGCATCTGTGACACCCAGGGCCGAACGAGAGACACGGCCGAACTATTTTAGCTAAGAATTGTCACGGAGAGTACTGCCGGCGAGTTATGCATGATGCGTCGAAAGCGGCGAGTGAAACAGAAAGAGGGAGAGAAAGAAAGAGAGAAAGAGAATGAGAGTGATAATTGTGGCGGGGAGAAGGCACAACACCGACAGTAAAAAAGAAAAGAAAGAAGAGATAAGTAAAGGAAGCAATCACAGTTGCACGGGACGGGCCACGAAACGACTGTCCGTGAAAAGACCTCGACACACTTTATTCTCGAGGCTCGCGACCAACCGATCGGTTCACTCTCTCCCATTCTTCCTCCTTCTTTCTCCGGAGGCGCCAGTTCCTGGTCTCAAGGGAAAGTGGTATTCCTTCTACCATCTTCTATACAGTCAATACTCTGCCTTTCGACGACGATTCGTCATCGCGACGCGCAGGAATGCAGCTGGCGAGCCATCTTCTCTTAGATCCATCTTGAAAATGATCTATTCAAGAATATACATTATGTAAGAAGTATAGTCTCCTATCCGAAACGAACTGGATTTTTGGATTCAATTTAGCTGGTACTGTTGGGTCGGATTATAAAGGATCTCGCATGCCATCGGGACGCGATCATTCGCGATCATTCTTTGCTTCTGGGCGCTAGAGAAAGAAAGTGTGAGCTAAACGTAGAGTCTAATAGTGTTGGCTAAATTTATTTACGTTGCTGCTGCGACAGTTGTCGCTACATCGAGTTCCTGCATTTCGCTGTATAAAGTAGTAGGCGCAGCTACCGCATTATTCTCAACACGTACAATTTATCTTCTGTGATTCCGAAATCCAATATACAAATCCCGGTTCAAATACTCTGACAAGGAAAGAATACTTCTCTTTCAGAAAAAGAAAATGATGCAATACAATGGCTATGTTTACACCGTGTACTTAGACCGCGACCTATGCGACAGATGTTTTTGTTTAATCTACAGGATAAACAAGGATACTTTGTATAGATCAGGACCTAAATGCGGTATAAATATAGCCAAAGTCCTTCATCATACATTACTCGTTTGTTATTATATTCTATTAAAACAAAGTCGTTTAAAATAAACAGGTGCACTTATAGCCTCTACTTTCTCATTAAGTCGATCGTTTCTTGGATGATGATAGAGCTAACCGATCAATATATCCGCAAAGCAAATAAATGACAATCTACAAACCGATAAGAAAATAAGTAATATTTCACCTCGTAGGGACACTTTAGTGGAATCTATTAACACATGTACAAAAATCCGCTAGTTACGAATAGTTAGAATGTGTCACAAGGTGTATGTATCATGCAAAATGGATACATGTATAAGAGAAATGATGACAAGGAGGATATATAATTGCAAATTATGACGAGTGCTCTCCTTGGATAATATTATGCACAATATAAATTTTGTATAAAATTGACATTTTGCTCGATAAATGTATACGTGATTTTTTTCCAATCGATCAAGCTGGTGCGGAAAACGAAAAGCATTTCTGATAGTTGAAATCCTTATACTTTCAAGACCGAATGTTGCAATTCGTGCAATTAATAATTTGCAATTTGTCATAGTTTATCTGCGCGTTAGACTACTCTGTATTCTGTAGTCGCTAATCAAGGAATTCGAAAAATTCTGTAGTTATTTGAACGAATGTTCATGATTGCGAAATGTCGCGTAATCCGATAATCAATATTTTCTCATGGGCATAGACGATTTGTACGCCTCAAACCGTTCATACGACGGCGCTGTCCCAGGTGCAGCCAATCCCATAGACTGCATTGGTCCACTCTGATACGTCGGCGGAATCGGATGTCGCAGTGTATTTCCCATGCTACTCGAGTTGCTCCATCTGCAATCAGCGTACGATTATTTAGCTATCGAATTACATCTAAAAATATCTCTTATCGCGATCATATTGCATATCATAATAAAGTAAGGTCACAGTGCTGAAAGTTATATCTGTGAATCAAATAGCTTACCTGTTAACGCTATCGGACGATCTAGAACTCCAGCTAGAAGGCTCGTTGCGAGGATCGCGAGACCCACTGCTTGTCACAGAGTTAAAGGATTTTGAAGATGTAGGTCCCGAATGCCAACCACTTGGTGTACGATTGCTTTCCACATAACGACTTTCACCTGTATATAACAATAGCATGCAAGAATGAATGAAGATGGTGCTTTTATTATTTTTTTAATAATTTACAATTAAAACATTCATCTCTCTCTATGTTTTCCGCAAGATATATAAAAATTATTAAAATATTCACCAGCAAGAAAAAAGTTAATTATACAATCTTATTTAAATATAAATTAAAATTTCATTACATTAACTCTGCGTTCGTATTACTTGGTATGCTTTATAATAAAAACTATGTTAATCACGCTTGCAGGGACATGATAGGTATGATTGATGCGTGTTCGCGTCGAGTATCGCATAGCATTTAATAGATAAACCAGAGAAACTTTTGTACACTGCTTTCATATCCTGTTCATAGAATCGTAAGACTGATAGCAGGTTCAACTAACTACAATGAAAACTCAACAAAAATCATATAAATTTTTATTATGAAGCATACACATTTATAAAAGAGAATACAGACTGGATTTGGAATGATAATGAATTTCTGTACAAGCTTTAATGATAATATATAAAAGAATACCAAACTAAAATACTTAAAAATTAGGAAACTTAAACCAGCGCTTAATTCTTAGTACAAACTTCTATAATCTGAAATTATTAGGATCAAGTAAAATCCTATTCTCAATTTCTTCTTATGTGTATATATATTTACCAATATATTTCTTTTTACAGTATGAAATAAAATTATTTTAATTTTAATTCTTAAAGAAAAAATTATTTTTCTATATAATAAATTTAACATTACTTGTAATAATAAACACAAACTTTAATAAATTATATATGAATTTAATAAACAAACTTAACATATATTTAGTAGAACTTCAAATCATAAAGCCTAAACAATTACTATATTTAATAAAGAAATCTAATGATAAAAGTGTTGGATTTAAAAAAGAAATATTTATGTGTATGAGCCGACATGTGTTACCAAAAATTAAGAATACTTAAACAAACAATATCTTTATTATATATTCGACTAGCTTTAGCTAGTTTTTTTATAACTTAGTCATATATAACGTGTGCTCGTAACTATATAAACTATTTCTATCTTTAAAAATGTTTGGCACTTAAAAAAAAAAGATTTGTAAGATATCCCTTCCTTTTGCTCATATATTAATATTTTCTCCTTCATAAACTATAAAATATTTTTATATAATAAAAAATAATGTTTATATATTGATAAAATCCATTTCTCAAAATTATTGACTATTTACGTGAAAGATATATAAATTATAAAGAAAAAACGAGATTTCTTTACTATAAGTTTATTTAATTTTCCTGTGTGTATCAATTTTTCTTACTAAAAAATTAAACTTTACATTTTTTAAATCTCAAAAATTTTGTTGAGTAAAAAGTTTATTTTGGGCGCATATTTCAATGTTTATAATATATATATTGAAAGATAATATAATTTATCTGTACTATCTAATTTCACATTATTGTATATCGTCCAAGAATTTCAAATCAAGAATACTCTAAACGAAAATAAATTTACATGTATAATATCAGGTCGTGTGTATATATTCTCTTCTTTGTCAGAAATGTTCGTGAGGATGTTTTGGCTACTGTATTGCTTCCTTACTTAACGTAATGCCTATATCCTGTGTAGAAAATTAAAGAAAAACCGTCTAAAAATGGTTCAATGTGATATCGATTATAAGAGTAGAAAAGGAGATAAAAATTCCTAGTGTCGTGTAGTAAAATCACTTCTTGTACATATACGGTTTATTTCATACTTACGTGGTGTGCTAGATGTCGGAGGTTTGAAACTATCACTGTATCGCGTATGAGTGTCTCTAGAACTTCGATGTGTTTCGGGATCGGAACGTCGTACTTCGCGTTCGCGAGTATAGGACGTGGTATTCGGACGATCATATCTGTGTAAATTCAAATAAAGAATGTAATTAATTTGAAATATGATTTCATTTTCACTTTATGATTTAAGAGTATAATACGTACCTTTCCTTAACTTGTCGAGGATCCAAGGATGAGGATGTGGTAGATAAACTTTCTCGCCGTACAATGACTTCTCTTCCCCGAGAAACATCGGAAAAGCTGTCTGGTCGACTGTTTCTTGAAGAAAAATCGCTACTTCTCTTGAATTCTTTTTTCAATCCCAACTCTTGAGTGGATCTGAAATAAATTTCATTATTATTATTTCAATATTAATATTGGATTAGTCATCATAGTATTCGGAAATTTCGTGATGATTTTTGATAGATTGAAATGATATATACTGCAAAGCATAGTATTTAATATATTTTTAATAAAAAATTGTTTTAATAAACTTTAATAAAATTTTAAAATATGACAAATTTTAATTTTAAAATATTGTTTAAGTTTACCTGCTGGATTCATATCGAGATGGTGGCGAAGGATCCAGTCGTCTATCTGACACTCGCTCCAACATCTCATTTCGCCTATCGACAATTCTTTCCGGGCTATGCCTGCGACTATGTTCTGTAGCTAATCGTTTTCTGTCAGATTCCGCGTACAAATCTCGCGGATCTCTCCTATCGCTGGACGACCTCTTTATGGATGGTGGCGGTGGCGCGCGTCGACTCTCTTCCAAACGCATCTGCTGTCTCTTTAATTCCAATCTTTCGCGCTCGAGCTTTTCCCTCTCAAGCTTTTGCCGCTCCCGCTCGAGTCGTAGTAACTCGGCCTTTTCCTGTTCGATCCGTTCTCTTTCTCGTCTCAACTTCTCTCGTTCTCTCTCTAAGCGTGCAGATTCTTCTCGATGTCTACGCTCTATCTCTCGCTGACGTTCCATGTCTTCCCTTCTTCTTCGCTCTTCCTCTCTTAGCATTCGTTCTCTTTCGCGCATTCTTTGCCGCTCACGTTCTTCCTGAAAATTCAAGATTTTCTTTTACATGAATTCGTTTTTGCTACTAATGATCTTATTCGAAATCGAAAGCTGAAAATATTTACTCTGATTTTAGCAAATGTGAGAACGTCGTCTCGCTTCCGTCGTTCGCGGCTCCGAGATCTACTATGAGATCGGTGATCTCTCTCCCAAGTACGAATCCGTTTTTCTTCTCGCCTTCCTCTCTCACTTTCCGGCTTCTTGCTAGTAGACTTTGTCGATCGAGAATCGGACTCTTTAGACAAATCTTCCTTTTTGTCTGGCATTTCAATTTTTATTTTTAGTTCGACACTTTCATTTTTATCATCAGATTTTTTTGCTAAACAAACGTAATATATATAATCGGTTAATGTCTATGTATATATTATTAGAAGTTAAAGACTTATAAAAATTTCCTGGCTGAAATAATACTTTTCGCAATAAATTATTTACAATTTTAAAAGATGCTTATTAACATCCATTATTTATCAATTTAATTTGTGATATTAATATCTTAGTTTTGCTTACGATTACGTTTTAAGAGTGAAAATAATTTCGGCGTGCAATTTGCAGAACGAAATATATATATAAATTTACACTAAAAATATTATTTAAACACTAAAGATTTAGATTAGATCGTTAAAGCTGTAGTTATTCAGTTATGTATTTACATTTGCGATTAAAACGTTTCATTTATAAAAAAATAATTTTCCCCTATTAGAGCGTAATTATTATACTATAATAATATTTACTAGCATCTGATCCTTTTTCTTCGGGTTCCTTTTTTATTTCCTTCTCCTTTCTTTCATTTATATCATGATCCTTCGGCTTTTCTTTCTCCTCTTTCTTCTCTGATTTACCATTAACCGTATCACGTTTACGTATATGACTTTGTTGCGTATCACCTTTTGCCTGTAAGAGAATTTATAAGTTTTGAGATACTACAGATACTACAGAAGAATTTTATTTTGATGTTGAAATTAAAAAAAAAATCATAATTTACCTTTTCCACAGAGATGACACGCCCATGAAGCTCAGTTCTATGCAAATGCTGTATACATTTTGCAGCATCTTCGCTCGAAGACATAGTAACATAACCGTAACATCTCGCCCCTGGAGTTCTTGCATTTGTTACCACTTTTGCGCCTATGACCTTGCCGTACTTCGAGAAGATCTGCTTCAAATCAGTCGCACGAGTACTGGACGATAAGCCAGATACCCACAGATTGCGACTGCTTGCATTGGTTGGATTGATCTGAGATGTCTTCTTATCTACGAAAGATATTATGCACATTATAAATAACATACAAATAAAAAAAAGTAGGCACATGTATATAATAGAACATTATAAAACATATGTTTATGTGGGATTTTATAGAATTTACAATACCTCTCTCTTTTTGCAAAAGAAGACATTGCATTCACAAACTAAACAAAAATAAATTACGTAGTAAAAACCTGTAAATGAACCAACACAAGAAGTACATGTGTAAATGATTATTATTTAATACAATGATAAAAAATGAAGTAGTACACAATAGAAAAATTTGCAATAGAACAATTCGT
The DNA here is from genome assembly GCF_000143395.1 of Atta cephalotes. Lineage (NCBI taxonomy): Eukaryota > Metazoa > Arthropoda > Insecta > Hymenoptera > Formicidae > Atta > Atta cephalotes. The sequence goes on along the minus strand of NW_012130127.1, from coordinate 762,042 downwards.
AATAATATAAGAAATACGCATACGTTTCGACCTTAGATTTCGGTCTTCTTCAGACTACAAAGAAATAAAAAGAAAGAAAATATAGATGTTGCAAATCGTTAATGCTCTTAAAACTATAATTTTTGCGATATGTCCTTATTTATTATAAGTAAAACCATTAAGTTATGATATTGTCATGAAAGTCATCTCTCATATGGAATGTGTTACCGAATTAAATTGCCAAATTTGCTGGACATTACAAAATTTTTTTGTTGTATATTTGATTTATTAAAGTTTTTTTTTAATAATATTAATTGTAGAATAAAGTTAAATTTACATGGATTTTATAGGCGATACATGTCCAGAGATGTCGATCGTTCGTTAAGCATATAAATGAAAACATTTTATGTGACGAGAAGTCAAATGTCAAGTACAAATAACAAAATAGAGTTGGAAAAAGGGATGAGACAAGTCAAATTATGTTAGAATATAGGATATAGAATATAGGATACCACACAATATTCCATAATCTATGGTCACGGACCATATTGAATATATCACATGAATTTGACTGGATAAATGCAACTGGATAATGCAGATATTAGATGAAGAAAAAATTTTACAAAAAAAGCTGATCTCTAAAATGTTATATATAAAACAATAGAATAATGGATTAAACTTAAAAAATGATACAATATTTCTTAATCTTATATATTCTAACATAATTTGATTTGTCTCTTCCCTTTCTCCAACTCTATTTTGTTCTTTGTACTTGTCGTTTGACTTCTAATCATAAAATGTTTCCATTTGCACACTTACTAGCGAATGATCAACATCTCTGGACATGTATCGCTTATCAAATTTATGTAAGTTTAACTTTATTCCAAAATTAATATTATTTAAAAAAAAAATCAATTTGAATAAATCAAATATACAACAAAAAATATTATAGTGTTCAGTAAATTTGGCAATTTAATCGGTGACACGTTCCATATGAGAGAGATGATTTTCATGACAACTTAATAGTTTTACTTAAATAAGGACACATATCGCAAAAATTATAGTTTTAAGAGCATTAGTGATTTGCAACATTCTGCAAATATTTCTTATTTAAGCTATATATTATATAATCTATATTTTCTTTTTATTACTTTGTACTGAAGAGAACTCAAATCTAGGGTACGAAACGTATGCATATTTCTTATACTATTGCGAATTGTTCTATTGCAAATTTTTCTATTGTGTACTATTTTATTTTTTGTCATTGTATTGAATAATAATCATTTACACACGTACTTTTTGTGTCGGCTCATTTACAGGCATTTACTATGTAACTGATTTATTCATTTGAGCCTAAATTGTTTATTAAATTATTATAAACAAAAGCTTACCTTTCTCTTCTCTCTTCTGACTTTTATTGCTAGACTCCGCGCTGAAAGAGATAATATTGTCATTACGTTAGAAAATTAAAAATCATAATAGTTCTGATAAACAATTAATTAGGACTATAAATGTGATTAATAAGTATCTCTGTAACTATGTTAAGGACATAAATTTGGCTAGCAACTTATATTTAGGTAGTACGACCTAGATTTTTTGGGGGAAGGTTTCACTCGTATATCATCTCGAACGTTATCAGTTCTATTTAGATTACTGGATCTGTATTCACTGTGTTCTCTGTTCATCCACTTTTGTCATTCATGCATAAGGAAAGCGTCCATGCGATAACACATTCAGCTCTAAGTATCCATAAAAGGATCATCTGCTGCAGTTCTTCTGACAGGATACTTCTTGCCATAATTGGAAGTTCTTTTAACGCTTTTCTCTCTTTTTTTTTTTAAGTAGTAGTATCTTCAGTAAGCAATAAGATTGCTTCTTGATAGTACGAGGACTTTAGTACGCTTTGCCGAATATAATTTACCATAAGATACTAATGTCCTTTGTATAGCGATGCACGATGAAATTGCTGTCATTCAATAAAACGAATGAATGTCCTCATGTAAGAAACACAGCATACAGAGCTCGTTAGTTTTTTTTCTTGGTATAGAGTATACGTATAATCGCTTTTTTTAAATATGCGGAGGAAAATGCAAGCGACATTCGAGAGACTTTAAGTCTGCTAGCCAAGTTCTTAATTTCTTAACATAATTTCCAGAGTTAAGAATTACAGCCTAAAGGGAAGGACACAGATTGGAAGATTAACTTCCGAGATTCGATTTAAAAAAAAGGGAATTAAATATAATCTTGCATGTGACGTGAGTGATCTCATCTTGGAAATCCATTGTCCTGACGGTACAGAGAGAGAGATAGAGAGAGAGAGAGATTATTCCGATGATACGGTTATGCAGCAGTAGAACATCCCTAGCAGAGTCGTGAGCGATATATTTGCTGTACCACAGTACTGCGAACCGTACTTTTTTAGCTCTATGAGAGAGACCAACCTCTTGCTTCCTCCATCTCCACCCTCCTGCTTGATCTTCGTCCCGTTCGCACCGGACGTCGTCCCTTCCTTGCTGCCGGCACCAGGTTCCGCTCTACCGCTGCCTTTAGGGTCTCCCTTCTTGCTGTTTTCTTCCATTTTCTTCTTCTCTCCACCATCTACAGGGACAATCAAGGTAGCATAGTCACTTTCTGCGAAGCCCAGATTCTTCTCCCTCCCTCCTAACATCTGCTGCTTTTGTGAAAAACTTCCAGTCAGGAATTTTGGCCAAGTCACTAAGAAATTCACACAGCAAAACGATGTGGCACGATATTACGAGCCACTGATCTTCGATAGCATGGATTTGATCCAGAGAACCTAAAGCTTTCTCGTCGATTTTATCGGTTTTACACGTGCACATACACGCGTGCGCGCAAAGCTACCTTCGCATTTTTTTTCCCACGAAACTTTGAATTGAAAATGAAATTAAAAAAAAAAAAAAAAATGATAAATGCGTCGCAGAGCGTGCTTATCATTTTCGTGAATTCACATTGCTCTACGTTGATAAAATGATTCCTGTGATAGATTACTATTCTCGCGCATGGAAAACGTTCAAATGTATATATGCGACTCTTCGAAGAGGCACGAATGATTCGAAGATACTGGTCAAACCTCATATCATGTGATAATTTATAGTTTGCGGCAAATATTTGCTGGTGTATACTTGAGTCTTCCTGTATCCATATGAGTCGATGATAAGAGAAATCCAACGATGCTCTACGTGGTAGGTATAATTAATGTAATTGTATATCAAATTATAGCGTTAACTAACTTAAAGACTACGGGATATGGCTTGTTTGCTCGAACAGTAGCACGGAAATGTCGGGAGATGTACACTGTTTATCCCAGTTGTGAAAACCTTCCAAACCATCGATCAGCATGCATTTATCCCAGTTGAAACGCCATTTCTGTCGCCGGCTTGCACTTCAATGATATGCCGCATCTATCGTGGCTGCGCTATATCGAATCCAGACGTTGAAACGAGTTCACGACACTTGAAGGCCGGAACTCATAGGACGAAGAAGAAGTTGATTGCGGACGATCCCGACGTTGCCCTTGTTCCAGATGCTTGCACGAATACGTTCTTGAAGACGCTTGCTCTTGACACTAGCGCTTTCGCTAACTTACTCAGGATACCGCAGATATCAAATATCGCTAGCCTTGATATTCTGAATACTTATATCTAAATTTAAAAAATAATACATAATGGCGAACTTACCTTTGTGTCTATCATGAGATTCTGTCTGCAATAAGAAAAACATTTGTTAGAAATGATTCTAAAAAAAATTTGTATCTATAATTATTGAAATTAATTATATGTGAATACATAATCTATATGCAAAAGTGACTATATTCAAGACTATATTCAAAAATAATATAAAAATTAAATACTGTAACCTCTAAATTCCTTATAGTCCTAAACGTTCTAAAAATTTGTTGATAGTTATTTTATAAAAATTACATTCAGGGAGCGCGCTATCAATGCTATTTGTATCATATTATCCTTGTTTCATGTTTAATGGACGATGAAGATAGAATGAAGAACAAATAGCGCTAATAGCGTCTCCTCGAACTCAGCCAGAATTTTATAAAATCCTATGAAATCAAGGGAGTTTAATTGCAAGAAAATTAAATTATTTCTACTGCTGTAAAGATAAAATTATAAAAAATTAAAATCCCAAATTCCTACTGTTGCAAATGTAATTGAAACCATTAGTTATTTTTAATAAAAATGATTAACATTTTTTTGTTCCAAAATCAGTTAGAATTTTTTTCTCCAACTATAAAATTAGTCTTTCTATTTTAATAAAAAGAGATTATGTTTATCATGTCATATTGTATGTACGTTTTGTTAAAACAATGAATTTTTCTTATTAAAAGAAATCTTTGTACCTTAAATGAATAAGAAAAATTATATAAATTTTTTCACTCTCGTAAAAAAAAAATTTTCAAATACAACTTTGGCAATGGGCAAAATCAAGATAATTTCTAAAAATTTCTTTCTTTCTTTAAATCATACCTCCTCAGCTAGGAGATTCTCCTCATCTTCTCCAATAGTCAAATTGATAGAATCCTCATTGTCAATTCCATTAGCTTCAACAGTGGCAGATGGCACGTCTGAGGTTTGATTTGAGATAATCTTCTCCGCCTCATTTTTCTTGTCACTGTTCGGTGCACTTTCAGCCTTGACTCCTTGCATTTTGTCTTCTAATTTTTCCACCTTAATAATAATATTTTTAATTTCAAGTCCGGATTCCTGTACAAAAAAATTCAAATTATTGATTTTGAGCGATAAATTAAACCCTAATATATAATTTAAAATATCTCAAATATCAATGTATATGCAATACCTCTTTTATTTCTTTCTTGGTAGAAACTTCTTTCGCGACGAATTCTTTCTCATTAAATTCTTCTGTCTTTACTTCCATTTTATATTTATCTATATTATCCTGTCCATCAATATTTTCTTCCTTCTGATGATCAGAGCACTCAGTAGAAGAATCTTCTTGATTCAGAGCTCCTGTAACGATAAGAAAGTTCAACAAATGATAAAAAGTTTTTATCTCGGCTCAACACATTGGAATTTGTATACAATGTATCAACGTTCTATTGAGCTCATTCTCTACAATTGTGTAAGCGTAATTATAAGTCATTGCAGTAAAAATTGAACAATCACAGTCGAATATTCTCTTCTTTTCTCTTTTTCTCTTGAATGACATTATAAACGAGAAATATCATGAATATCATATTGGGTGCATTCGGTGGATTCAACAGTTGAGTGAGCACTCGCTGTTATATGATGTATTTTTTTAGATCATCCAATCAGAATTTTACATATCAAAATTATACATTAATAGCAATGAGCACTTACTCAATTGTTGAGTCTGCTAAATGCAACCATTGATTTTTTTGCATGCCATTTATAAATAAAGATAATTTGGATGAAACGAAATGAGATCGCTGTAAAACACTTGTAAAATCAGCCGAGATTATCATTATTTTCCTTGTAAATAATTATAAAAAGCATGTAAAGTGCATTTATTAATTTTTCCTCAATGCACATGTGTAGCATAATTTTATTTCACAAACATTTTTTGATTATTTACTGACTCGGAGGGGACAAGGATACTCTCAGTCCATTTTTATAAATGTTTTGCCGTGATCTCATTACTCACGTCATTCCTCGTTTATGTCACAATTCAATATGGCTCAGGAGCCTTAAAACTACAATTATTATGTTAATTATAGGATAGGCTGTCTACAATAGGAATAATTTATGAGTCGCCTACAATGAGAGTAAACCTGGTATTTCATTGTGTCGATTGACAAGATTTGGAACCTGTTGATTGGCTGCAGGACAGAGGTTCTCTCTGTTCTATAGCCAATCAGGCTGCAGCCAAACAAATTTAAAAAGTTTGTTCCATGATACATAAAATATCAACTTTATATTGTGTAATAATAAATGATAAATTTTTGCTTACATTCAACTGATTAAATTTCTTACGACTCATAATTTACTTTATCATGTATTACTCTTATTGTAGATAGTCTCTTAGATACTTTCATAATGAGATATGGAAACATATATACCACCATTCCTTTTCGGAATGATTTTAGGTGGCCCACCAGATGGTACAATAAGATACTCCTCAGGATTTCCTCCTTCGTCTAGTATTGCCTATAAATAATTAAATTATTGTTCCGTTTTACATTTATAAATGTGAACTATTATTGGCATGCAAAGATTTAATTTCAAACAGAAAGAATGTATATTGTGCAAGTGAATGCATCGTGTTTCAAGGTTTATGGTCACTTTACTCTTCCAAAGCCAAATTACAATCGTTTGGCGTAATTTACGAAATACTCTTTTTATCAGCAACTGACACACTAATACAAACAAGAAAAAAACAATCATTTATTTTAAGACGTAGTATAGTATATAAATTGCCTTTCTCCCTATCCCAAGTAACATGTTGATTAGGGATGTATTTCGTTTCATGCATGATATGCATAATGCATCATTTATCCTCGTTTAACATTCGGCGAATAACAAGGCAAATAAACGCATCATGCACATCATGCGTGAAACGGAACACAGCCTAGATTGCGCAATCAAAGTATTCAATGTACTTTTAAACGAGCACTTTTTGTTGATAACAAGAGCATTCTTAATTAAGTTTCAATAATATTGATCATATAATTGAAAATCCTTTCAATTAGCGTAAATATGCGACAGCAGGTACACTACTAAATCGATAAGATCGATAAACCACGCCGTTGAAGTATGAGCGTTCGAGCGCGAAGAATAAAAAAAAAAGAGAAAACTAAGATATCGTTCACCTTTGAGAGCCGTTCAAGAAGCGCCGCTTTATTACCGGATTTGTCCAGGCCACGACGTTCCAACTCTGTTTTTAGATCTATAACTCGAAGCTCCGTCAATTTCTTTCCTTCTACATCGGCCATTGTACCCGCAACGATGATCACTCACGAGTCACAAGACGAGATACAGTAGGAGCAGTAGGATTGATGTTGATAGGTTCGAGCCTGAGTGAAAATCACGATTTGCAAAAACCGCAAATGGATCGTACAGCTCACTACGAGTAGAGAATTCTGGAACACGAGCAAGATACAATACTCTTCGATATGTCGGATTACTGCATCAGAATGAAAACCAAATGAGAAGCCATTTCGTCTTTCATCCACCATCGATGACCATCGATGTCGATGGTGCGACGATGGTCGACAGTCGAATCAAATTAGAGCTGTGTTCCAAAATTCACTAGCTGCGTTCGGTAATGCAAACCTAAGGCGTCGAAGTGTTTTTATATTATAGCATATGTCACGTGCACTATTGAAAAGAGCATTCCGACATCTCAGATTTGCATTGCCGAATGCACTATTGTCAGTACCGAAAATCTAGGGTATAGTCAATGCATGATGTTGCAAACTCTTTGAAGCGTTTTTTAATTGGTCAGTTTGTAAAATTTTTTCTTCTAATTGGTCCATCAAACGCTTCAAAACATTTGTAGCGAGACTTTGACAACAACCCTAGGCTGCGTTTAGCAGAACGTTTATTTTTTGCAACTGTGGTCTAGTTTCCACTGAGGGTTTAAACCGGATCAGAATATAAGAACCAATCAATTCCCCAATTACAATCGAGTCCCCTGTTATAATTGGATGACAGGGGAATGCTCGACTGTAGTTGGTTGTTACATTCTGATCCAAATCAAACCATCGGTGAAAACTAAGGCCACTGTTATATTTGCACTGTGGCTGCGGTCAAAGTTTCGCTACAAATGTTTTGAAGTGTTTGATGAATCAATTATAAGAAAGAATTTTACAAACTGACCAATTAAAAAAACGCTTCAAAGCGTTTGTAATATCAACGGCGTGTTGACCATACCCTGTGTCACCTGTGTACGTTGTTGGAAAACATCCTCTAACAAACATGTTTGAGTGAGTAGGAGTTACGATTGGAGGAAGTAGGAGCATGTTAAAGCATGCGCATGTTGATTGGTTCTTACATTCTGGGAGTCGATTCTGTATCTTCAAACAAGATGAAAATTACAAAAGCAAGCAGATTTACTAGGTGTTGACCAATGAAATAATCAGTATTCTAGTAAATTCACTCATTTTTATAATTTTCATCTCATTTCAAGATAGAATCGATCCTCTGATCTGGATTAAACCCTCAGTAAAAACTAGGCCACTGTGTCTTAAGCCAGTTCTACATTAGTTCTATATTAGTTACAAACTGATTGTAAATTAGTTGCGACAGCCAATCTGAAGCTTGTATTTTAAAATTAACGATTCAGCGTATAAAATACAAGATTCAGATTGGCTGTCACAACAAACTTGCGATCAGCTTGCAACTAAAATGTAGAACCGTTTTAAAGCCATTCTGCATTGGTCGTATCGTAGCGTCGGAAGCATCGTAAACATCATGCGATTTTAAAATTAAAACATCGGATTGGCTGAAGCAACAAGCTTGTGACTTGCAACATCTACGAGACCAATGTAGAATGGCTTTTAAACTTATGCAGACGATGCTTGTTTTCTTACTGGATTGCTAGCTGGATTAGAATCTTACCACCATATTGGCTGCGGTACTATCAGTGCCATCGTAATTAGTAATTATTCATGTGGGATATTTTTGACATTCTAGCATTATGTCTCAATTTTCATTATTCTTTTTAATAATTCATACTTAAATTAGGTTGATAAAATTCTATATAGGTATGTTCTATATAAAGATATATGAAAATTTTCTTAATATTATGAAATAATATTTGTGCTAAATACAGCTAAAAGTACTAAATATATCTTGTCATTACTTAATTTTTTAGTTAATAAATTAATTTAAGACATTATTATTACTGCAAATTATTCTATCAGAAATTTTTTAAACTTACATATGCTACGAATTATTTAAAATAAAAAAATATAAAATATTTCACGCGAATAATTACTAATTATGTTTAAAAGAACCATACAAGTAATATAGAATTATACCAGAGATGCCACAAACACAACGCGAAATGTGCGGCAATACTCGTTTGTTAAAATCATGTAAAATACGAATAATTAAATAAACTGTGAATATTTTTCATACGTGACAGTTGGTTTGAATGACGAACAGCGAAGAGAGGGGAGCGTGTCGCGCGGCGCGTTGACTCGTCATACTTCGACATTCGCTCGGCGATCTCAGAGGGAGATGGACGTGTTTTATGGGTTGCTTTGGGTGTCGCATTAATTAATGAAAATACCTACGAATACGAATTACGTAAAATTGCTAAAGCTAAGGAGTGTTCTAAAGGAGTGTTCTAATAGATTTTATACTGCGCGGTTTTTATTTCTTAGATTCATTACGCACATATACAGCTCACGAATATTTTAGATATTTCATGTATTCTTACATGTGTGGTATAAAAATGAGATTCTTATTGTTAAATATTTCAAATTGTGGCTTTTTATCACTTTGAATCGTAATCTTGTCATTTTCGTGTTACTCCGCATTCTTATGATGCGGGAAAAGTAATAGATAAATTATATTTAAATTACATATCTCTAAATGCATGTGTATGCTATTTATACGTATTATTCTATTTAATTGAAATTATTGCATAATTTAAAATAAATTTTTTCATTTATCTTAATTTAAAGGATGTATGATATATTATTCATTTTTATTTAATCAAATCACAAAAAAGAGCAATAAAAATTGAGATATAACATTGAGATGTCAAAAGCACTTCACGTGAGCAATTAGTAAGAAAAACCACGCTAATAAAAATCTCTTTTTATTTCTTACCTTTTATCACATTGTAATTGATACGAAATATTTAAAATTATAAAATAAACATAAAAAATCCTTGGTATCATATAATTATAATACCGTATTAAACGGCTCATGCCACTGAAATCAGACACATATAAGAAATTGTTTCTTAATTGGAGAACATTAAAAATGTAAAAAATATATTATTTTACTTCATAATATGCATTAATATTTCGGCAGTTAGTTACAGTTGGCGCGCGATCTTGAGGGGATGGCACGGCGTGGCACGGAATGGCGCGTCATGTTTACATTTACGCGTAGTTATCGTGCAGTCTTACCGAGATTCGTACAAGCAAATAGTATCGTGTGCGATTCTTTTTCATATTATTTTTTTGAAATCTTATCACGAATGCCAAATATAATACGAAACGTTGTACTTTATGAATAATTAATCATATTAGTAATTATACGTATATAAATATATCGTATTATATGAATATTTATAAAATACAATATTTTGTATTATATCTAGCACTTGCTGCGAATTACGTAAAATTGCTAAAGCTAAGGAGTGTTCTAAAGGAGTTCTAATAGATTATTATATGCTTTAAAAAGAAATGTAAAAAAGAACAGCACGCGACACGGCTATTTGTCTGTACAAACAATATTATACGTTATAAAAAAGCAATGTTAATATGAATATGCAAATAACGCAATTCCCTTTCACATTATTTAAAAAATTAATATAGTTTAATAATTTAATTAATTTTTTGTTTTTGTGTACCTTCCGTTATACGATCCGTTTAAAAATTAAACATATTTTTGAAACTATTTATTGATAATAGAAACGTTTCTCTTTTTTATTAATCTCTAGCCCATTTCATTGACTCTAATCATATCTCACAAACATCATCTATAAATAAAAGATTCAATCCTTTTATCAGCTCTGAATTTATTTCGCAATGATAACGAATTGCAGACGTGTGTTTGATATTCGTTTCTTAAAGTTAATTGATTGCATAATAATTGTGTAATATAGATATTAGTTACATATATTACATTTTTCAGATTATCTTCCCTCTCACGAGTACGACCTTGACGTGGTGGAAGAGTTCAGTACTCAGAGGATATTTATACAAAAAAAACGGTTTTTCTCAAATATCTAAAAATTTCGGATCTATCTGAATATTTCTAGAAAAATTTTTAGATACTTGAATAAAATCATTCTCTTCTGTAAAAATCCAACGACGAGGAAGCTAACGTACCCTCATCGTCGATTTACTTAAAAATGAACGAATCGCCGTGTCGCGCATTTGCATCGAGAGTGCCGTTTAAGTTATCGGACTCAAGTTATAGTCTGCGCGATTATAGTATATTATTCGCGAGTGTTCTGTGCGAGATGTCTACCCTATTCTGAGAGGAGGAGCAGATCTGGGCGAGGCATCAGGCATTGGTGGAGCAACCTTGCGATAAATATTATTTTTTACTTATGTAACATCAGTATCTTTCTTCTTTTAAATTTATTTTTAAGTAGTTTCATTTTAATGATTTAAAAATGATAATTAGAATAAAAGGATTATTTTAAAATTATTTTGAAACTTTATAAATATGTATTTTTAAGAAAATGTATAATTATTTTTATAAATATAACTGAATGATGAATTAAAAAATTTAATGCTTATAAAAATTATATATTTTGAATATTATATGATTTTATTTTTAAGAGAACTTTACATTTAGTAAATATTTTTTGAAATATTAGTTCATTTTTTATTCCGTTTTAATTTGAATTTCTTTTTGTTACAGAATCATCGTAGCGACGTTGCTGATATAACTCCACTGCGCATCGGATTGGTAAATGATAAATTGATAAATGATAAATGGTAAATGATAAATTAATGTTTTTATTGGAATAACGGATGTGTGGTAATTTTATTAATCACTATATACCTATAGATGCAAGCATATGCAAGTTGTATTAGGTGTACAACTTGGCTTCCGCCGTTTTTTTTCCGAAATTCAAGGCTTTATTGTAAAAAACTGGTTATACATTTATGATTCAAAGTATTGTCCATCACTTTGTGATTACACTTTGTGTTACAAAATATTGGCCACTACTTTCTCCCATCTTTCGAGTAGCGTACGAATCCCGCGTCGAAAAAACTGGTCGTCTTTTGAGGCTATCCACGAATCGATCCAATTTTTTATTTCTTCATAAGACCGGAAGTGCCGGAAGTCAGCCAGGCCGTGTGCCATTGATCAAAACAAGTGATAGCCAGAGGGAGCAACGTCTGGAGAATACGGCGGGTGGGGTAGGACTTCCCATTTCAACGTTTCCAAGTATGTCTTGACCACTTTCGGCAACATGGGGTCGAGCATTGTCATGCTGCAAAATCACTTTATCGTGTCTCTCGTTGTATTGCGGCCGTTTATCTTTCAATGTTCGGCTCAAACGCATCAATTGCGTTCGATACCGATCGCCTGTGATTGTTTCAGTCGGTTTTCATAACAGTTCATAACACACTACGCCGAGCTGGTCCCACCAAATACAGAGCATGACCTTGGATGTCAAAATCACCGTTCTTGAAGTGTTGAAACCACTCACGACACGTTCTTTCACTAATAGCGGCCTCACCATAAGTATTTGAGAGCATTCGATGAGT
>NW_012130127.1:712567-749622 GCF_000143395.1 Atta cephalotes | reverse complement strand
CAAACTTTTTTCTAAAATGCAAAAACAATGCAAAAATTAACCCTTTAATTATTTTTAATGTTTTCACATTACTATTATTATTTCTATTATACTAAAAAGTAACTTTTCAAAAAAAAGATATATGGATGATATTTCGTATATGATTATACTTGTTTATGAATATTTATATATATTTATACATATTTATACATATTCATGCATAAAAAATTTTTTACCAGGGCACTTTAAATTATGTCTAATTATTATTAAATTTAGCTCAAATTTTGTGTATTAATTGTAAATTCATACGCGTTAATGTGAACGCTTTGAGTTCTTTCGATGATCAATTTTTTATATTAAAATAATATAAAAAGTGAAAGTTAAAAAGAAAAAGAATGAAATATTCATATTTTTGAAATGTATAAAATACAGGAAATTAAAAAATAAAAGCTTATATAAAATAATAAATAGACTATATGAAATTATTTTCTATCATCATATCATTATATAATCATTATAATATCATTATATATAAAAAAGTGTTTATTACAGTTTCATAAATATTGTTTTATTATTTTTCCTATCTATCCTATCCTCAAATATTCATTCAGAATTAAGTTTTATACAAGTTGGTACAGAAAAGCAATATACATTATACGTATATGTGTACACATATATATGTATAATATGAACTGTTTTCTAAGAAATTCCTTTTTTTTTGTATACATCTTACTAATGAAATGATAAGAAAAATTTTAACGTATAATTTATTAATCTCACTTTTCTGTAAAAGACATTTTACGTTTATTAATTATTATTATTTATTTCATTGCACTTACTTCAGCCTAATCTTTTATAATTTAGCCATATGTAGTACCAAATTGGATTTTATCAGTAACATGATATAAGATCCAATATACATTTTATCAAAAAATATATAAGAATTTTATCTTAAACTACTTATCTTATAAATTTATTTTAATATAACGTTCAGAGTTTTGTATGATTTGAAATACTTAATTTTGAAATAATAAATTATTCAAATGATTTTAATAATATATTAGGTGTACAACTTTGCTTCCGCCGTTTTCCTATAGATGGCTTTAGCGTAAGTGGTACGTGGTATGGTAAGTGGTGGTCGAAATAAATAGATCATAGACGTCATACAATAAACTTGGACAACATAACCTGTCAACATAACCCCATAGAAACATTAGTCGATTTGTGTCTGCATCATAAAGTTATTCTCGATTGAAAATGTCAGTTTACGAAATTCCAAATTCTCGTCATTTGCAGGAGGTTTTAATTTTTTGCTTCAATATGAAGAAATCTGCGGCTGAGGCTCATCGAATGCTCTCAAATATTTATGGTGAGGCCGCTGTTAGTGAAAGAACGTGTCGTGAGTGGTTTCAACACTTCAAGAACGGTGATTTTGACGTCGAAGACCGGCATAGCGATGGAAGAGAGAAGATTTTCGAAGATGCAGAATTGGAGTTACTTGAATAAAACTCGTGTCAAAATCAAGAAGAATTGGCACGATCATTGGGAGTGACTCGATAAGCCATTTCAAAACGCCTCAAAGCCATGGGAATGATTCAGAAGCAAGGAAATTGAGTGCCGTATGAATTGAAGCCGAGAGATGTTGAACGGCGTTTGTTTGCTTGTGAACAGCTGCTTGAAAGGAAAGGAAAGACGGAAGGGATTTCTGCATCGCATTGTGACTGGGGACGAAAAATGGATTCATTACGATAATCCCAAGCGCAGAAAATTATGGGGAGTTCCCGGCCATGCTCTGTATTTGGTGAGACCAGCTCGGCGTAGTGTATTATGAACTATTAAAACCGACTGAAGCAATCACAGATCGGTATCGAACGCAATTGATGCGTTTGAGCCGAGCATTGAAAGACAAACGGCTGCAATAGAACGAGAGACACGATAAAGTGATTTTGCAGCATGACAATGCCCATGTTGCGAAAGTGGTCATACTTGGAAACGTTGAAATGGGAAGTCCTACCCCACCCGCCATATTCTCCAGAAGTTGTTCCCTCTGACTATCACTTGTTTCGATCAATGGCACACGGCTTGGCTGACCAGCACTTTCGGTCTTATGAAGAAGTAAAAAATTGGATCAATTCGTGGATAGCCTCAAAAGATGACCAGTTTTTTCGACGCGGGATTCGTACGCTACCCGAAAGATGGGAGAAAGTGGTGGTCAGCGATGAACAATACTTTGAATCATAAATGTATAACCAGTTTTTTACAATAAAGCCTCGAATTTCGGAAAAAAAAACGGCGGAAGCAAAATTATACACTTAATACAAAATACGATAGAGATATATTTATTGAATTGAGAGAAAATTATCCCTTTCGGATCTTATATCAGTCATCTTAATTTCTCATCTCTGTTTTGAGATGAAATTCAGCAATGAATTGTTCGAATCGTTAAAAATACGTGGACCTTTTATCGGATGATAATCAATTTAGTAATTTTCAGTCATTTATTTTTTATAATAAATATAATAAGTCTTTTTGATTATATTATAAAATTTACATTAAGTAATTTAATTTAGTTTCATAATATTTGAGACTCTAGAAGTAAAAACGTTATTGACATAAAGATTTTTTAAATTTAAGTTTATATTTAATCGAATATTTATATTTTTGATTTTGAATAAACGCGAAATTTATTTTATATTAATAGAATTGTTATTATTATTATTAATGATAATTGTTTATGTTAATATTTAGTCTATTTTATTAATATGATGGCCTCTTCGCGACGCGTTCGTGTTTCGCGCATTATACAAAAGCATAAAGTCTTACACTTATTGCCGATGATATTAATCGGCAGCCAGTGAAAAGGAACTATTTCTCTTTATTGTCGATTTTTGACTTATGAAGTCAGAATGTTGGTCGGGAG
This sequence comes from Atta cephalotes, assembly GCF_000143395.1. Classification (NCBI taxonomy): domain Eukaryota; kingdom Metazoa; phylum Arthropoda; class Insecta; order Hymenoptera; family Formicidae; genus Atta; species Atta cephalotes. The sequence continues at coordinate 746,723 of NW_012130127.1, read as the reverse complement.
CAACGAAAGGTGAGTTTAATCTGGCCAAAAGAAAGAAAAGAATCTCTACGAGCCTAATGAGTAGAATATCCAAAATCGACGCATAAGTCAACTTTAAGATATTTTTCAGAATTCTTTATGAAATATTTAAAAAATGTTTCTTAAAGAATTTTTAAAGTTATTTTAATTTATATGCGTCGATTTTAGACATTCTGCTCATTGAGAGGTTGGTGTGTGACACCAATCTAAGTTTGTAAAAGGTGAACTGAATATTCGAGAGGGTAATTTGCTCGCAAATTGCAAGTTCTTAGTTTTTTGAGAGTTATTTAAAATACAAAAAAAAATCAATAAACAACAAGGCTAACGAGAGACAATGCGGATAATCAAACGCAAGTTTGGTACATTAAAAAAAATTTATAAAACTTGCGCTTTATTATCCGCGCTGATTTTTATTAGTCCTGTTATTTATTAATTTTGTTTGTATTTTAAAGATTAGAAGAGCTTGTTTTAATTATATTATTACTTATTTATTATTTATTATTAGTAGAGAAAAACTTCTTATTAATGAGATAGGTGCCTAATATGATGGAGATAGCGGCGTTTCCGCTAAACTAACGTTATCTATTGATTCCATGAATTTATTGTTCTTAGATTGAAAACTGTTTAGTGGAAAATTTATTATTAGATCACGCCTGTAATCGTTGCAAAAAAAGATTTTAGAATTTGGATGTTTTCAAGTTTCTTTGAGATGAGCTTTTAAATCTTGTTTATTATTTAATAAGTAAATATTTGGCAATAAATTCTTTATGTGGTGATAAAGTAAGATCGTACTAATAGAAAAATACGTGATATATTGAATTGTTTAATTGTTTACAAAAGTTAGATTTGATGATCGTAAAATGATGATTGTAAGGCGTGGAAATCGTAATATTTTAAGGATATTAAGAGTATTTTTAATATAAATAACTTTTGCTTCCATGTATAGTGAAAATCGTTGCTAAAGTATAAATGTTATTGTACAATAATAAAAAGGACAATCGGAATAAACATCGAGTGTTTGTTTCTGCGATGCTTGGTTTCAACTACCTGAAGACGAGTCAGCTAAGTACAATGCATACTCATTTTGTACGCGCACTGATTGCGTTTATTTGTATTTTAGAAACATTAAATAAAATATTTTTAATTGCAATACTGATGACTTTGCGTTTTATTATCGATTTCTCGTACTAGAAGCACAATTTTTTGACTTTACGATCTGCTCACTTTTTACATTTCTTTAATTTATAAAAAAAATGAAATTTGAATTAAATTTTACATAACATTATCTTAAAGCTTACTAAATTCCCTTCAAAATACCTATTATATATTTTTTTAATTCTTTTTAATTACCTATAGATTTCTAGCATTTACCCAAAATGAACTCGGTATCTTATAATAGGGACTTTTCCTCTGTGATCGCGATTAAGTTATCCCACTGAGTTTATTAATACACGATAAGATATATGGTTAGACATTACCTGTGTTCAACAGAGAAAGTAGCTTTGCAACTGTTGTAAAATTCTTCTATGTGATTTGTACATTTAAATCCAGCAGAAATCAATTGATTAAGCAGAATCAATTGAATTGAAAAATTTTATAATCGAAAATTCTATTTTCTGTGAACGCAGCCATTAATGTATATTATAAAAGGTCATTTATATTATAAAGGCTCGATTTTTAAATGTAAATAAAACAAGTTGTGTGAGATATCCACTCAATTTTTTTTTATTTGAAAGAATATTTTATGGCATTAAGTATGAAATATAATGTCACTCAAATGTCCGCCGCGGCTTCGCTTGGTGACACATATTCGGACGATCCAATTTTCGATGACTTTTTCGCATAAATCTGGCTGAATTTGCTGGATGGCGTTTGTTATGTTGACTTTGAGAGCATCAATTGTTTGCAGTTTATTCGTATAGACCTGCGATTTAAGATAGCCCCAAAGGAAGAAGTCGAAAGGCGTCAAATCGCACGATCTCGGTGGCCAGTTCACGTCGTCGCCGCGCGAGATAACCATGCCTTCAAATCGCTCGTACAGAATGTCCATCGTGGCATGCGATGTGTGGCACGTAACGCCATCCTGTTGGAATCATTGGATGTTATCGGTATCCATAGCATCCATTTTAGGCCACAAGAAGTTGCTTATCATCGACCTGTAGCGCTCGCCTTTGACGGTTATGGCAACGCCCGCTTCGTTTTGAAAGAAGTACGGATCGATGATTCCGCCAGACCAAAATCCGCACCAAATAGTGACTTTCTCGCATTTGGAGCTGGTGTATCTCTGGATTGATATGGTCCCAAACAATTTCGACAATTTTGCTTGTTCACATATCCATTCATTCAAAAATGGACCTCATCGCTAAAGATGATTTGTTTGACGAAATTTGAGTTAACTTCCAACTGCTTCCAGAACCCAATCAGCGAACACTCGGCGTTGTCTATGGTCGTTTATCTTGAGTTCTTGGGTCAGTTGAATTTTATAAGGGTGCAGACCCAAGTCCCGATGCAAAATTCGCCAAGTTGAAGTCGCAGAAAGGCCAAGTTCTTGTGAACGACGAGAAATTGATCGTCTCGGGTTTTCCCGTACACTCTCATGCACAGCAGCGATGTTTTCAGCAGACCTTGCGTTTCGGCGATGTACTGGTGTTGGCTGATTATTTATCGAACCGGTTGACACGAATTTGGCCATCAAACGTCGAATAGTCGACTCGGCAGGACAGTTGTGGCGAAAATAAAAAAATCACGTAATGCGCGGAATGTTTCTCGAACGAAGCACTGATTTTGATAATAAAATTTTATAATTTGCACACGTTGTTCAACGTGACCTTCCATGGTGATTTGTCATACACTAAACAATTCACAACAAATTTGACAGATGTCACTTTAACAACATGGCTACTATGATCTAACAAATTTCGAGCGTCCCTATTCAAAGATCCTATATATTCACGATATTATTATATTTACGAAATAATGTAGATAGGAATACATGTAATATACACGTCATACACACTTGATAATTGGAAATGAGGGATTAAAAATTGAATAAAATTTTTAATTAATTTTAAGTTTTATTTAATTCCCGTTATCCAAGTATCGTTCCAATTATCGAATATGAAAATAAATCAAATTAATTTCAAATTTATTAAATTTATTAAATTTTCAGTTATCTTGAAATTAAAACTTTTTTGTAAAATTCTATACATGTATAAATTATGCAATGCGTTAATATTGTAACCATATTGTAAATAAATGTATGTATATTAGATACGTAATATAAAATGTAACTCTATGTCTAGATGGATGCTATAATCGTATTTACTTTTGTAATTTGCACAATGATTCTCGGAAAAAAATGTTATATATATGGGCATATTTTATATATAATGATATATAATTGTTTATAAACCCTGGTGAAAAAATATTGGTGAAATTATTCCACGTTTTGGAACACTTTTCAACAAAATTTCAGTTTAATTTCAGCGATTTTTAGCTGAAAAATTCATTTTCGAAAAAGTTCATTTCAGAAAAATTTCAGCAAAATTTCAGAGAAATTTTAGAAAATTTCAGAAAAATTTCAGTTGGATTTCAGTGATTTTTCAATATGTTAGCTGAAAAATCCACTTTCAGCAAATTTTCAACAATTTCGCTGAAATATTTCAAAACATAGAATAATTTCAGTTTTCAGCAAACTTTTTCATCACAGGGAAATATGTCAACTTTTTATATGATTAATTATATGATTAATATAATTTTATATAATTATATATAAATTATATATAAATATATTATATATTATACATAAAACATTTTTTCCTGAGTTATTAATTATACATTTACTGGAATATCTATTCAATACAAATAGCATTTATCTTGTCATAGTAAACTAAATTGTTGCGTAATTGATGTAAATTATATGAAATCGACAAAACATATAATAACAAAAATTGTTTATTGATTTAATAAATTTGATAAATATTTAAATTTAAAAAATTTTTTTAAATTTAGATTTAATTTAGATTTTATTTTGTATATCAAAAGGTCATTAATAATTTTAAGTAATTTCTTATTAAAAATTTGATGTTTAGGATAATCATTTTTTCTTCGTATTTAATACAAATTTATTAAATACAATAAGTCATAAAGACTGGAGCTTTGACTGAGACAATGGTTAAATATTAACTCTTATTTACATTTCTAATCTTATATTATAAAATTACAAGTATATTTTAGCGAACAATTTATTATATGGCTCATATCGCTGTCTCTCACATTAAATGGATACTAGTGATTACATGGTTTGTACCAATGGAAAGTCGAAATTATTTTCATCCTGGAGAATTATTCCTCGTCGCTTTTCATTAAGTTCATTCGCGAAGTCTACTTTGGAGATTTGTCTCTTCGGAGATTCTTATGTAGGATTGGAATTAATCCCGGGTTTTCTCGTCTGTAGTTATTGGTAATAACAATTTTATTAATGAGTTAATAATAATAATTGCTACATATTTTAAAGTCATTTTTCAAGTTGTAACATTAATTTAGTGATATATTTTAGCATATAATTTTTGCTTTTTTTGTTTTATTAAATGTTCTCCCACTAGTAATAATAATTAGTACTTAATTAGTACTGTCTCAATAACAATAGGATTTTATAGTATTATATGATTGATATGAATATATAATTTTATTATTTGTTTAAATTCAAATTATTAAGTAAACAATTTTAAATTTTATATAAATAATTTGCTTATAATTTTTTGATGATTGCTCTAAAATATGATTACATTTATTAAAAATATAATTACAAATGTGTATATTTAATTTTCTAACTGTTATTTTAAAATTATTTTTAGGTATTGGACATTCCGCCATTGCAGAATATTTTTAATTATTAATTTATATGTATATATGTATATATGTATATATATATACATTTTCTATGATAAAATACATGCACTTTCTATGATAAAATACATGCAGATATTTTGAGATTATATTTAAAGAATGACTGATTTTTGTCGATATTTACATAATTTTACACTTTTTTCAAAATTCTTTATATTAACAATGTTATCGTGATTACATAAGTTAAATTTTAAATGTGTGGGTACAAAAAATTCAAGATAAATCGAATACCCTATTAGCGGGATATTAATAAATGTAATTTCTGAAAAATAAAAGAATTGTTTATATTGTATATATATATATATATACATATATATATACATATATATATATATATATATATATATAATAAATTTTAATATATTATTTATTATATTTTGAACAGCATTGATAATTGTGTTGTAAATAATTATTATAATTGTAATATCGAGTTGTATAAAGGATAATACAATAAAGAATAATATTTAAAAAGTTATTGCAATTTTATTAGCGAAATACAATCCCGGGACTTTTCAGCCTATATAGTATATATATATATACATAAGATTTGTCGAATTTGATCTCTTTGTATATATGTGGGTGTGCGTATATATGTGCACAAAAAATCATCAAGAAATTCGAGAAAAATCTTCGATACTGTAATTTTATCATTATGAAAAAAATTAATGATCCTTTAGATTAATTCGCAAAGCACCATCCAATCTAATTGTCTCCCCATTTAATAATGGGTTTTCAACAATCTGCTGTACTAACATGGCAAACTCATCAGGATTTCCCAATCTTTGAGGAAACGGTATACTTTTTGCCATAAAGCTGTGTAGCTTTTCTGGTAACACTTTTAATAATGGAGTATCAAAAAGTCCTGGAGCAATTGTTACGACACGAATTCCATCCTTGGAAAGATCACGAGCGATAGGTAAAGTCATCCCTATATAATAATAAATTATAAAAAAAGTATAAATTATAGAAAATAAAATAAGGAAAAAGAATAAAGTTTATTGAAAATAGAGGAAAGTAATAATAAGTATAAAGAGAATAAGATTATGTACAAGGTGTTCCGGAATTACATTGGGAGTACAAATAAGTTTCCGCCGTTTGCAAAAGACGGCGCCACTAATAAACTATAGTTAAAATTGTTTGATGTAAAACGACATCGTAAGATTGGACATCCGGCAACACCATAACCTTGAAATATCAGCGATTTTGTATCAGCATCATATATTTTTTTTTGTACGAAAATATTGAGTTTTAAGCCGAATAAGCGTCATTTGCGAGAACTTTTGATTTATTTCTTCAATTTGAAGAAATCTGCAGCTGAGGCTCATAGATTGCTTGTAGAAGCATATGGTGATGCTGCCTTAAGTGAGAGAAGTTATCATGAGTGGTTTCAAAAATTTAAGAACGGTGAATGAAGAACATCGAAGACAAAGAACGTAGCGGAAGGCCGAAAGTGTACGAAGACGCGGAATTGGAAGCATTATTGGATAAAGATTCGTGTCAAACGCAAAAAGAACGTGCACTTACATTAGGAGTGACTCAACAAACAATTTCATATCGTTTGAAATCATTGGGAATGATTCAAAAGCAAGGGAATTGGGTTCCATATGAATTGGAACCGAGAAACATTGAACGCCGATTTTTCACATGTGAAATGCTGTTTGCCAGGCATAAACGAAAGGGTTTTTTGCATCGTATGGTAATGAAAAATGGAAATCCACTACGATAACCCAAAGAAGAGGAAATCATGGGGACTACCTGGCCATGCTTCGAGGCAACATCGAGCTAAGCCGAATATTCATGGAAAAAAACTCGTGTTATATATTTGGGATCAGCTTGGTGTCGTGTATTATGAGTTGCTCAAACCGAACGAGACCATTACTCTCTACCGAACACAATTGATGAGATTGAGTCGAGCACTCAAGGAAAAACTCGACCACATGTTGCACCGGTCAAAACCTATTTAGAAACACTTAAATGGGAAGTTCTACCCCACCCGCCAGACATTGCTCCTTCCGATTACCACTTGTTCCGATCGATGACGCATGGCTTATCTGAGTAGCACTTCACATCATATGAAGATACTAAAAATTGTATCGATGATTGGATAGCCTCAGAAGATGAAGCGTTCTTCCGATGCGGTATCTACATGCTACCAGAAAGATGGGAAAAAGTAGTGGCTAGCGATGGCCATTTGAATAAAATTATTTACCGTTCTTTCACAATAAATGCTTAATTTTTTATTAAAAACGGCGGAAACTTATTTGTACTCCCAATAAGTAAAAACTTAGTTGATCAAAACTCAAAATAACCTAAAAAGTCTTAGGGCTGTGTATTCATAGTCCGTTCTTATTTCAAGACTGTCTTAAGTAATGTCTTAAAATGCTCCTAGGAAATCCCTTCGATTGGCTTATGACATCTTAAGATTGAACTCAAAAAAACAGTCTCAAATATAAGAATCAACTATTGCTCTTAATGAGAATCTGCAAATTAATCATTTTTTAAATTCAGCTTCTTATTTTATAAGTTGCATTGTACAATTATATGTATTGGAATTATGTGGAATAACTAATTCTGAAACACTCTTTATAGTATTTAAATAATAAATTATGAAAGAATAAAATAAAAATATATATACCTACAACTGCTCCTTTTGAAGCAGAATAAGCAGCCTTCCCTATTGTACCATCAAAAGCGGCGATACTTGCAGTATTAACAATTACACCTCTTTGACCATTTTGATTAGGAGAATTTTCAATCATTAAACCGACAGAAAGGCGAATAACGTTGAAAGTACCAATAGTATTGACTTCGATAATTCTAGCGAAGTCCTCCAATTTGTGAGGAAGTTTTTCATTACTATTATATGTCTTAGAGATTATGCCAATACCAGCGACATTGACGAGAACGTCAAGCTTACCAAATTTTTGTTTCGTAAGATCAAGAACAGCTTGAACATCAAATTCCGAAGTTACCTTGAAGAAAATTAATAAGATCAGGAGACGCGGTAGTGTATTTTAGTATTTAACAGAGAGGTAATAAGAGATAAGAATATATAATATTTAAAAAAATGAATAATTACAATTTTTTAATTTAAATAACATAATTTAATATTTTAAAGAGACATGATAGTATCTCGTGTCAATATATGTGTCTATATTGGGCGCATATAACTTTACGTAAACTGTCAAGTTGACCGGAAACATTATGTTCATATCTAAAAAATAATTAGGAAGATGAAATTTTTAATAGATCCAATCGATAGCTTGAGGTTCCATTATATATAGATATTACACTGCTAGAGATCAAAATTTTCTTTCTAATAAGTAATCTAATAAAGAACACGTTAAAGATCGTAAAAATGTACTCTGTTCCATATATTAAGATTATATTTTGACAAGAGATTGCACAACTATACATTATAATAATTATATTTAAATAAATACATACATCCATAGGTGCAAATATTGCATTAGCTTCTCCTAATTCGTCGGCTACAATTTTACCTTTTGAAGTAGGCAAATCACCAACAATTACCTTAGCACCTTGCTTGACAAATCTTTCTACAGTACCACGTCCTAGCCCAGAAGCACCACCAGTTACCAAAGCTACAGTGCCCTGTAATAAATAGAAATATTTATCAATTTTTATTACAAATAAATCTCATCAGTTTTAACATAAGAAGAAATTTATAATAAGAAGAAGTAAAAAGAATAATCTCCAATGACCTTGATCTTGATCTTGAAATGTTATCTAGATCATGTTCCTAAATAACCTAGCAAACGAGGATGGATTAAAATAGATTGAAATTTTTTTCTATCCGAATTTATTCGTATTTTAAATAGCGAATACTTTTTTTGAATTTAATTGGATTCAATTGGATTCAATTAGATTCAACTGGATGCAATTGGATTGAAAAACTGCATTTCCTATTTAAAATTTTGAATTGAACAGTATTTATAATTGTTTTGTGTGCATAGAAAAAATTAATATTATTTTTAGATTGAAAGACATAGAGAGCTTCATGTAATTCCTATAAATGAATAAAAATGCATTTAGGATTGAAAAGCATTCATTTTAACATTCGTGAATCAATATTCTTGAAAATCTGAATTCATTTCAATTCATTCTCATTTGCTAGATATATCCCCCTTCGAACCAAACAACTTTTGTCTAAAACATTTTTGTCTATTGGATTTAGTTTTCGAGACATTGGGCTGGATCATTTAAAATGAGATACCCTGTATATATACAGATTTTACACACGCGCGCGCATGCGCGCACATGGATTGAAATGAATTAAAATAGATTCAGATTTTTAGAAATATTGATTTACGAATGTTGAAATGAATGCATTTTTTCAATCCTTTTCAATCCTGAATGCATTTTTATTCATTTATAGGAATTGCATGGAGCATATCTATGCTTTTCAATCTAAAAATAATATTTTTAGATTGAAATAAGCTTTTTCTATGCACACAAAACAATTGTGAATAAACTGTTCAATTCAAAATTTTGAATAGGAAATGCAGTTTTTCAATCCAATTGCATCCAACTGAATCTAATACGCATTCGGATAGAAACAAATTTTAATATTTTAATCCATTTTCGTTTGCTGGGAGGCCTCCCGGAACTTCAGAAGCAACTTTAGATCACTTTGATACAATGACATAAATAAAAAAATGATTTTTTTATATTACTTCTAAAAAAGAACGGAAACGTAAAGAAAAAAACGAAAAAGGATATGTTAATGCATGGCATTTATACAAAAAAATTTTACTCTTCATGTTAGGAAAAAAGTTACATGATCGCTATCTAGGGTAATACAATAAAAATACTGCAGTCGGTCAGAGATATAAAACAACCTTTTAAATTGCTATAATAAATAATAATGAAAGTACGAAAGCGTGTTTTTAAATGATGATCATACCTTCAACATTTTCAATTATTCTTCTAAAACAAATAAAATAAATAAATCGCTACTGATAATAGTCCGCGATAAATCTCTTATTATCTAACCACTGATTACCAAGATTATACTGGTTTGAACTCGTTATTTGAAATGACTTCCGAACACTACTATATTTATATACTTTGGACTGGTGCGAATAAATTCGAATAACGATGATTAGGACAAAATTATCTCTGTGAACTTTGGAATCTAAGATAATTTTGCACAATAATTTGCATGAAAAAATATCTTTTTTATATGCATTATTGTAAATTTATGTATAACATTATTTATGTAATTTTTAATTACAATTTATAATTTTTAGCAATATCCTGCTGCAAATTCCTATAGAAAATTTTCTTCTGGTTTGTCTGGTTTGTCTAACCATGGGTATTCGTGATAAATTCGATTGGTCCCCTTGAGAGGAGGCTCTTATCTTGCTGTAAACTCTTAGCTGGATTTTTTTCATAGATTCCTATTGAGGCTTATAAGATTCTGGCTGTGTTTCAAAATTTACTGCCAGTACTGAAAATATAGTTTTCATTATGTACACTATAGATTTTCAATACTGACAGTAAATTTTGGAACACAGCCTCTGTAGGAGCTTGTATAGTGTAAACAATTAATGACAACAGAAAAAAATATCATGGCATTCCTCGTCTTGAACTCAGGCCTGGTCTCTCCTCCGAGTTGGTAAACTTCCGTCCTGCCACTGACTCTGCAAACAAGAATGAATTGAAATGGATTCAGATTTTCAAAAATTGATTCACGAATGTTGAAATGAATGCTTTTCAATCCTGAATGCATTTTTATTTATTTATAGGAATTGCATGGAGTATATCTCTATGCTTTTCAATCTAAAAATAATATTAGCTTTTTCTATGCACACAAAATAATTGTGAATAAACTGTTTAATTCAAAATTTTGAATAGGAAATGCAGTTTTTCAATTCCAATTGCATCCAATTGAATCTAATTGAATCCAATTGAATCCAATTAAAAAAAAAGTATTCGCTATTTAAAATACGCATTCGGAGAGAAAAAAATTTCAATGCATTTTAATTCTCGTTTGCTGGGGAGCCACACAGCTCTGACACTGATAGCTTCTCTGTTGTGTCTATTTCCTCTAAATTCCTTACAATAGGTACCTATAGGATTTACATAGCATATGCATATAGGATGTGTATATAGCATGTGTATATTATATATATACGATAACATAGGAAATTTTTCTATAAGGTTTTACATAGGAATCTATGGCATCCAATCCATGAAAAAAGGCTCTTATAAGATGCATGGGAAAAAGAATGATGTGCAATCCTAAATACAGAATGTTCCGTATTTGGGACTATTTTCGTGTGCAGGTAGACTAAACTGAGTCGAAAAGTCCTGTATCATTTTGTAATTTTCACAATAATTAGTTTCTAAAAATTTTCGAATAAGCGAGTATAAATCGACAATTTTAAGATATTTTTCAGAATTCTTTAGGACATATTTTAAAGATGTTTTTCAAAGAATCCTTGTCTAATATGTCGCAATTTTAGACATTCTACTCATTGGGTAATAATTGTAAAAATTGATGATGATTTGTTGACCGGAAGGTTCAGTTTAATCTGCTCTATCTGCACACAAAAATAATTCCAAATATTTTGAAATATCCTGTATTGTCCTAAAATAGTCACAAATATTCTGAAACACCCTGTATAGTTCTTATAATTTATATATTAGAGTGTATACACAAAAAATGCTATAACAACCAATTGATGGATTCCACGTAAAAATCTAAGATAATTTTTCCATAATTCCAAAAACTGAAAGTCACGTAATAAACAAAGTGTATTTGATGACTCAAAAAAATCATGAGTATATATTTTCTTTATAGCAGTCAGGATTTTTTTTTACCCGACGTGGAACATAAGAATGAATTAAAATGGATTGAAATTTTTTTCTATCCGAATGCATATTTTAAATATTTTTTTTGGATTTAATTGGATTCAATTAGATTCAATTGAATGCAATTGGATTGAAAAACTGCATTTCCTATACAAAATTTTGAATTGAACAGTATTCACAATGTGTGTTTTGCATAGAAAAAGCTAATATTATTTTTAGATTGAAAGGAATAGAGATATGCAATTCCTATAAATGAATAAAAATGCATTCAGAATTGAAAAATTCATTTTAACATTCGTTTTAACATTCGTTTTAACATTCGAGTCAATATTTTTGAAAATCTGAATCTATTTTAATTCAATCCATTCTCATTTGCTGAGAACGTACCTCATTTATTGCATTAAATATGTATTTAAATCTTTTTACAATTGTACTTTTTTTTAAATTTTTTTTAAAGTTAATATATAATAATCGTGCATTTATTTTTAATTCATTTGATATATTCAGCTTTAAAATTGTAATAACACTAGCTGCACCAATTTTCTCAGTAGAAAACGCTATGAACGCTATGATAAAAATTGATTATGAATACCGGTAAAAAATTATCTCAGATTCTGAAATCCACAAAGATAATTTTTTCCTGAATCGTTGGAATTTATTCGCATCTAAAGTATAAAAGTCTAGCAGTCTAAAATATAAAATACCCAGCAAACGAGAATGGATCCAGATTTTCAGAAATATTGATTCACAAATGTTAAAATGAATACTTTTCAATCCTGAATTTTTATCCATTTATAGGAATTGCATGGAGCACATTTCTATGCCTTTCAATCTAAAAATAATATTAGCTTTTTCTGTGCACAATTGTGAATATTGTTCAATTCAAAATTTTAAATAGGAAATGCAGTTTTTCAACTTAATTGCATCTATTGAACCAATTGAATCTAATTGAATCCAATTAAATCCAAAAAAAGTATTCATTATTTAAAATACGCATTCGGATAGAAAAAAATTTCAATCCATTCTCATTTGCTGGACTTATCTTTAACATGGCCAATTCTACTGATTCATAGATGTCAACCAATCTCGATTTTGCTGATTACAGACTATTATATATCCTTCAAATTCGCTTTCAATTCACTGATTACAGACTATTAATTCATTATATGATTGTATAATAATACAAATAATATCTAAAACTGATAATATGATATCAAATTTGATAGATTTTGATTTATATTCGTTCAAGTGATTCAAGCTGATGCCATTTTGAATTTTTGGCTACGTAATTCCATTTCTGGATTGCCAATTTATGGAGGCGCTACATTCTCGGGTAACATTTTACAAGAGAGAAGTTGGACTATCCTGGTATCAATTCTATTTGTATCATGACTTCCGTCTTTCACCATGCAGTTTAGAATAGAAAATCTGTCACATTGATAGCAGAGAGAGACATGAAAATATAAAAACGTAATTGAGGCTAGAATAAGTATTTTCTGTTTTAATTGCACAAATTCTTTAAAAACAAATTTTCTGCTTTAAAAATACAAATGCTTTGCTTTAAAAACAAATTATTTTTTACATAATTTTTGTTTTTACAGCAGAATACTTGGTTAGATATTTTGTCTGCTTTATAAACAAATTCTTTGCTTTAAAAACAAATTCTCTACTGTAGAAAAAAAATTATACAGAAAATAATGTGTTTTTAAAGCTGAAAATTTGTATTTTTAAAGTAGAAAATTTGTGTAACTCTCTATGCCATCGATGTGTGTTTACAGATTTCCTAACCTGAATATCTGTAAACTTTAACAATTAATATCTCGGTTTGCGCGACAGAGCGACACTTTTTTGCCAGATTCATTCATTTCGTGCAAATATCTATCGAACCTTAATTTTATTAATTTTTGTGGTATTGTAGTAATTACAGCTAAACTGTAATTACCCTTTTTTTATTCTTGCACTAGATTGCACTAAAACTTCTAAAACTCTTTTGCTTTTGTCAAATATAAACCATATAATTATCTCACTTTAAGTTTTAAAAAAAAGAAAGTGTACATTAGTTCAGTCACAAAAACAGATCCAATGAGTAATAGTGATAGTGATAATGATCCGCGACTAAGCTCAAGTACGCTTGCCGCATTAGAGGAATTCTTAAAGGAGAAAGAAGAACGAGAGAATTTGTTGAAGTTGATATCCGAGAAAGATCAAGTGCCAGATACTCCTTTTGATGAGAATTGGGTAAAATAAATGAAAAATATAAAATAATATGATATTGGGTTGTCTGGAAAGTTTATGTCGAAGTTGAAGGAAAATTGAAACGCAGAAAATTTAAACTTAAATTTTAATATATATTTATTAAATTATACAGGTTAGTCGATACGAACTTTCCGGATAACCTAAGAGATTTTTTTAATTCTAGAAATCAATTCAGAAATTGATGCACAGTCAATATTACAGCAATTGAGTCAATTTTGGTATAATGACGATACAATCAAGGCTTTTGTTAATGGTGCTCTAAATGCTACACCAGCAAATGGAAAGATCGCTCTAGTTTCTTGTCCAACTCTTTACAGCAAATTAAAGAAGGAGTGTGGTAAACGGCAAAGTACTGACTAATCTTGAGTAATATTAACTTAATTTACAAATAGATTGGAAAATAACATGTTACTTATAATACTGTTACTGTTATACTTTTTAAGTTGTTACTTTTTTGTCTGTAAGTTTGGATCTATAATAGACATCTATAATAGTGCATCACAGGTTCGGTCTATATTTTTAGATCTAATGGAATATGCCAATCAGATGCAAGAGCTCACTTAGCATTCAGTAAGCGGTCGTGCTTCTAGATGCACCCAATAAGTGTTTTAAGCCTTAAGTCATAAGAAATTGATCAATTATAGTTGAATGCTAGGAGAATAATTGATTATGATTTGTCAATTTTTTTGCATACAAATCTTTTATGGCAATTGCCTCCAAAAAAATCTAATTTTCCTGAACTATAAGCATCAAGAATCAGCTTAATTATAAAAGACATTTTTTTATTTATTTATGTTATTCACATATCGGTTTAAATTTTACTTACTGATTATTATATTTGACATTAATTAGTGTAATTTTAAAATCTAAAATATATCCTTAGTATTGTGAAAACAGAAAGTAATTTTCTAAGTATTATAACACATTACTTTTTAAAATTAATAAGTAGTACATTATTTTTGCAAAAAATGGTAACAGTAACGTAATACATGTTGTAAATGATAAAATAAGTTCCTTTTATTAAACAAAGGATGCAGTCCACTTGGCACTATAAATGCTTCGAAGCTTTTGATTGACCAATTCAGAAGAAAGAATTTTATTAATCGATCAATTAAAAAATATTGTGAAGCATTTATAGCATCAAGTGAACTGTAACCAAGGTAAGATTAAGTTTAAGATCATAATGTAAATACATAACCAAGAAATGAAACTTTATATGATCTGAAGTCTTGGGAGTATGGAATTTGGGATATCCGGGTTCGAATCTCAGTTGAGATAATATTTTCAGCAATAAAATTATTTACGGTTTCAAGATACGCTTATTAATTTGTAATATTACTAATTTTATCTTGATTAAATTTTAAAGACTGAAAATTAAATTCGACATGCAGTTTGCAGAATTGAATATGTATATAAAATTTACATCAAATTATTTAAAATGAAAATTCAACTCAGATCATATGTAAAGCTTTCATCTCTTAATTTCTAACTCTATTTGTAAATATATTATTTTAATTGCAGTCACACTGTTTGAGTATGATAGTCGTTTCAAAATATTTGGTACAGATTTTATACAATATGATTACAAGTTTCCTCTGGATATACCTCGGCATATGTCTAGTCAGTACGATTTGGTTATAGCCGATCCACCTTTTCTTTCAGAGGAATGTCTAACTAAGACTGCGGTGACAATAAAGTTTTTGACTAAGAAAAATATTGTTCTCTGCACAGGTGTGTATGAAATTATTTTTCTATCATAAATGTTTGTTATGTTATTTACGCATTTATATAAATAAAACTATCATCTTATATGCATATATATAGGTGCTATTATGGCGGAGTTGGCAGAGAGGCTGTTGGACGTTAGAAAATGTGATTTTCTTCCAGGTCATAAAAACAATTTGGCAAATGAATTTTATTGTTACTCAAATTTCAATTTTGACATAATTCTGAAATGATAACAAACAGTATTAGAAACAGTATTGAATAAAGATATATATTTGTAATAAATACATTAAATATTGATAATCTTTATATTTATTTAAGAACAGAGAGAGATACAATTTTTAAATAACTCCTTAAATAAATCTATAAATTCCACAAAATTGTTTTATGTGAGAGATCTTATTAGTTGACATTCTGATAGCATTACTTCTTTAATTATTGGCTTTGCTGATAGAAGGGATAACATGATGTGCTCAGTTTGCAAACATCTCTCTCTAAAGCGATGTCCATGTTAGAAATCAATCTGAGATCTCGGACAGAGAAAAAAATCAATAAATTACATTTGAACAATTTGATCACATGATCATTGCGATTGGTCAATTTTTTCTTCATCCGAGTCTCGAACCAATTTCTAGCATCGTGGCACAAGGCTAAGGATGCCGACACAGTATAAGTACAGTATGGACACTGAGCGTCGGCACCTTTGAGTAATGAGTCTCAGGTCACATGATTCGCCGCCATGTTGTAGATTGGAAAGGCGCTTATAAATTTGAGTTTTTATAAAGCTACAGAATAATTTTTCTAAAAAAAAAGACATAATTCGGTCGTGTCATGAAATTGTTTATAGCAAATATATTTTTAAATCAAAATTATATATAATATAATGTTAACGAACTTATTATATAAAAATAATATTCACATTAATAATAATAATAATATTAAACAGTAACAAGTAAATTACAAATAATTGATTAAATATTATATGAAAATTGTAATTGAATAATTATGTATGAAAAGATAATATATTACATAAAAATTATAATTAAATGTGAAGTTGTAATTTAATAGTATATGTACACGCACACACGCACGCATACACACACACACATGCACGCACGCACATGCATATTTTATTACGAGAATATTTTATCGTATATAAATATAAGTCTATATAGTGTCTACGAAAAAATTTGATTTAATTTTTTAGTAAAACTTAATTTTATTAATCCTTTGCCATACTTTTCTCTTACAAATTAAAAAAAAATAAGCTTTGTACGACCCAGTAAACGAGAATGGATTAAAATGGACTGAAATATTTTTCTATCCGAATGCGTATTTTAAATAAATTTTGGATTTAATTGAATTCAATTAGATTCAGTTAGATACAATTGGATTAAAAAACTGCATTTCTTGTTCAAAATTTTGAATTGAACAGTATTTACAATGTGTATTGTGCATAGAAAAAGCTAATATTATTTTAGATTGAAAGGTATAGAAATATATTCCATGCAATTCCTAGAAATAAATAAAAATGCATTCAGGAAAAACATTCATTTTAACATTAAATGTAAATCATTAATTCGTGAATATTTCTGAAAATCTGACTCATTTCAATTCATTTCAATTCAATCATGTTTGCTGCGAAACGACGTACCATGACTTTCACCCGTGATACTCATGTTTAGTCCCAATTTCTTTATCACGAGTTTCACACAATATTGTAGGCGAAAGGATTAATTATATTTTATGTGAAGGAGATCTAACTAATCTAATCCTGTTTTCAACTTGCTGAAGGCAGCCACATTCCTAATTGGAAATTGACGCATTAAAAATTGGGGGTCACAAAAAGTTCAGTGTCCATACTGTACGTACTTATCTGTGATAAGAAATCGATTGTGTATCTTGAAATGAGGTGAAAATTACAAAAATGAGCAATGATTACTAGGTATTAACCAATTAAATTATGAATATTCTAGTGAATTTGTTCACTTTTGTAATTTTCATTTCATTTCGAGATACACAATCGAGCCCCAGTTGAGTGAGTACTTATTACTATTGGTGTATTCTTTTGGATCATCCAATCAGCATTTTAGATCTGGGAGAATATATCAATAGCAGCGATCGTTCAACTGTTGAGTCTGCTGAACGCAGCCATTGAGACCAGATATTGAGCTTTATGGCTCCAGCACACTGGATGCGGAAACGCTTGCCACGCGGTAAAATGAGATGCATAACCACTATTAGGAGCTGTAAGCTTATTGGCTGTGTGCAGAAGCATTAAGCATCATGCGACTTAAAATTGAAGCATCGGATTGGCTGAAACAACAAGCTTGTGATTTGCGACGTCTATGATATGATCAATGTAGAACGGTCTTTATATTTTCCTAACAAGTGAAAAGTCCCCAGATCCGTAGGAATGAAGAGTAGAAAAATCTCTAGGCAGTGTCGCTTTCGCGAAAAAGTGTATATACATACACGCGATGGAAAGCGTAAATATTTACTTCTCTTGAGTATTCGTTTCGGCGCATTTTTTTTTAATTTGTGTAATCATGATAGACGGAAACATCTCGATGGAGGAAGATACCGAATTACGGGACCTGGTGGTGCAGACTCTGGAAAGTAACGGCGTTCTTGCTAAGATACGGGTGCGTCTTCAGATAGTTATGTCTTACGAGAAAAAAGAATTTTCGCAAGTCTCTATAGGTTAGGCGAATGTTTTCGGGGCAAAAATGAGTAGAAATTTCGTTAAAATCATTATTTGATGTTTCTCTCTTTTCCATCTGTCTTATCGAACCTCTTTTGAAATATTCGCAGGCGGAACTCAGGGCGAGCGTGTTTCTGGCACTCGAAGAACAGGATTCAGTTATGGTAAGGGTCGTTGAGGCATGCACAGTTGTAATTAGGACGCGAGCATAGAGTTTTGCATAATTCATAACACATCATGTTTAAGAAAATGAATCAAAGTTCTTACTTTTTTCCACTAAAAAATAAAAGATAATGATTGATTGATTTTTTTTAAGAATCTATGTTCTCTTAGACATAGTATATTCACACAACTTGCATAGCTGCATAAATGTATGCATAAAGAAAATTATTATTCAATTATTTTATGCATCTTTATAAGAGAAATGCAATTGGATAATTTTCTTTATACATTTATGTGACTGTGCAAGTTTGTGTGAATTTACTTTTAAGAATAAGATTTATACATGTTGTAAACTCATAATCTACAATAAATTGATCATTCGCAGTTGAATGATGATTGATTTTATTCTCTTTGTGTTTGACTGTGATTGATTAATTTCTTGCAGCTTATGACATAAGTCAAGGTGTATGGTATGTATAAATGATCCTCAAAAAGAAAGCAAAAATCCATTAAACTCTTACAAGTTATATCCCTTACTTGTTTCAACGATACAATTAAAAAAAAACAAAGTTTCTACAATAGAAAACGAATTCAGATGTTTTAAATTATTGTAATATTAATGCTGAAATGTAATTATGGTATAATGACTCAGTGTAGAGGAATAAAAATATGTTCTTTTTTTTGGTTTCTATTTTTTTTCTGTAAACAACTCCAAAATTTTAAAGTTGTAGTAAATGAGCAATTTGTATCTTTATTTGAAGTTTATATAAAAGAAAAGAAAAATGCAGTGTGTAGCAAGAGAATGATTTAATAGATTTGGAATAAATGTTCCAGAATCCTGAACCACTTCTCAACAAAACTGTAAAACAGTACCTGTCTAATTCAGAAGGAAAATTATTGTTTTCCTTAGTTAGGGAGTTCCTAGAATACTTTGGTCTTGACTATACAATATCTGTGTACGACCCAGAAACATACTTTGGGAAGGAATACAACTATGTAGGAAGAAATAAATTGTGCGAAGAATTAGGTATTGTTTCAACTGAGCCATTACTGGGAGAAATTCTCAAGAATAGCATCAACGGTGCCTTTAATAGTTCACAAAAGGTATTTTCTTGAGTTAAGTTGATTGTTGGGATAATTATGTAGTTGTAATTGTTAAGGACCAGCAGAAGTCAGAGATGAATTTCTCTTGTCCCAAATTACAGCTAAAATATTGAGAAAATCGCAATGCAATCGCAATATTCGTAATCAAAAAAAATTGCTGCAAGACGCCTTATGTCCGCATTTCAGACATGTTGGCTGGGTAATTTCTTTTTTCTCTTTTTATAGATTTGAAAATCCTTTTCTAGAATTAAAGTATTAATTTATATTTGTGAAATGAAATTTATGTGCATGTTACTTTTAGAACGGAAAAAAAATTTTTAAAGAATGAAGATCTTTACTATGCTTTCCCGACAACACGCATGTTCAAAAACGAGACATAAGACGTCTTAAAAACGCTTAATGGACATTTTAAAGGTGTAAAAAGACATATCTTGATTTTGGGACCTTTTGTTGTTTGAATTGAATAACCAAAACAAAATTAATAATGTCAATATTCTTCAATTACTTTCGGGTAATTCAGTTTCTTTCGGAATGATCCATGCTAACTCTCATAAGAATATTAGTCTTTAAAGGGTCGTTTACAATGGAAGTAATATAATGTGATTAATTGTAAAAAATCGACTAATCACAGATAAATGCGAGAATACTAATCGACTATGATTGTTCAGTTTCTTACAGCTTATTACACACTTCTACTGTAGACAGCTCTTAAAAGTATCTCATCGATGCTCCTTCATAAAGTTATATCTCATGTAATTATAATTGCAATGTATGTTTCATCACTTGATTTTTGTTGCTAATACAAAAATGTATTACAGAAATAAATTATTTGGTTTGAGGCACATTCCGATAAAAATATTTGCTTTAACAACTTTAATTCCTAGCATTTCTTATATTTTTATACATTTTTAAAAGCAAAGATATGTGAAATAATAAATTTTTATGAATCCTTTCTACAGAATAAAACTAGACACGATGTAACAAATGAAGACTCAACAAATTTCGCAAATGCAACGTTTGAAGTGTCTGTTCCCAAAATATTCCACAATGAATCCGTATCGTCAAATGAAATATTAGAAAGCATTTCTGAACAGAGTCCGAAAGTTCCAATAAACGTGACAATAA
The DNA here is from genome assembly GCF_000143395.1 of Atta cephalotes. Lineage (NCBI taxonomy): Eukaryota > Metazoa > Arthropoda > Insecta > Hymenoptera > Formicidae > Atta > Atta cephalotes. Next base: position 725,881 of record NW_012130127.1, on the reverse strand, counting down.
CGGACAAAAAGAGCAAAGATACACCGACTGGCGCCGACGTTGTAACGGATACGTCGGATTATGATAAGCATCAATCTTCTCTCAGGGAGAGTACAACGGATACTGATAGAATTGAAGGTAACAGGAACAATAATGTAAATTTTGATAAGAATACTTCGAATCCACATGACACATGCACGGCGACGAACTATGTGGCACAGGAGACTGATAGTACCGTTACGTCCAATCAAATGAGTCCATTAAGCAAATCCGAATCCTTAATTAAGTTCGATGACTCTATAGTGATCGACATGCAAGAAAATCAAAATAAAGATGTATCTAAACAAAACAGTATAAATAGTTTGGAGCTAAGTATAGAAAATAATGTACAAAGTAAGAAACCGGTTAATGCGGGAAGCAACTTCGGGAAAACGATTTATTTTGACGAGATTATCGTCGGCAGTGAGCGGAAAAATGTTAGTACAATGAATAAAGCCGAACCTTTTCTAGAAGGTTTGCCAACTATAAATCAGAAAGCTAATTCTATATTTAGTGATTTGCCGCCGTTAAATGGTAAAAAGGCCAACATTAATGATTTGAAGGAATTAATGGATATTGGGCTTGGTGAGTTGCAAAAATATAATATAAAAAATATATAAAATTTATGTTTGCCTAATCATCTAATATGCATATACAAATTTCGAAGAGCTATTGAAGCAATACATTTTTATAGCTACAGATGGTATAGATAACTATGAAGAAGACTTTGTGTCGTCTGCATCAGGTAGCGCAAACGAGCAAAGCCCTACTAAAGAGCCGGATAAGATAGACAGTCCTCTAAAATTACAAACGAAGAAAGAGGAAAAGCCTCAAAGTGCTCGTACCGAAGATTTAAGTGAAGAAATCGAAGAAATGGATGAAATCTTGAGTAGTACCTCTTGCGTAAGTAAACTAAATCTAAATTAATGCAAACTGCACTATTTATTACAACTGCAATCGCACATATTTTTCTTCTATATAAATTACCTAACCATGTACACATAGAATCGTTATATTTTAGCTCGAAGATATAAATACAGATAAGAATATATCAAACTTTGCGACGGGTATTATCGCGGATCATATATAAGGAATGTAATTTTTAATGGCGCATCGCATAGATCCTCTGTAAGGATTCTAGCGAATTGTTCCTCTTGTATATGTTATTTTGATAAAATTGATATCTTATCGCTAAATTGCCACGGACATCTATGCCGACTACCATGAGAATTTAGGAACTCGCAGAATTAACTTTATAGTTTCTGAAAGGCACTGCCAAGCTGAATGGCTCAATACTTATAAGTTGCGCTGCAAAGAAAAAAAACGTAGAAGGAAAATGTCTGAATGCGTATTACCACAGATGATACCATATTTTTGTACGATTTGTAAAGATAAGCGGTACTCTGAAACTATCAATACAATATCATAGTTTGCAATAATTATGCGTGTTGTGAATAATCATCTTTTTCATAGATTATCCGAGACATTGCATAATTTAAAAAAAGCAATATGATTGATGTACTGTTACTGATAAGAAGCATATACAAGGTGTATTTCTTATTTATGTATATAAAAAAGTATTTTCTGTCATTCATTAAAAAATTAATGAAATTAATGAAATTGTAAAATGTGAAGAAATACATATAGAATCATATGAAGTAGCAGTTATACAATTAAAAAATTTGTAATAATTTTAAATTTTTTACATCTTGATAAAGAAGAATAATACATATTGAATATTATAAAGTAAATAATTTTAATTTAACTTCAGACAGGCTACCTTCTACGTTATGTAAAAAATACACTAGTATTACATTACTCTTATAAATATATTATGCAAGAGAGTGTTATGATAATTTAAATATTAGAGAAGTAAAAAAAAGAAAGAATATACGAGTTACTGCTCGTTAATAATTTAATTACATTTCTCTTTTTTTTTTTAAGGAACTTTCTATTAGCATTTTGTTGTGTTTACAGAAATATCTCTGCCCTTACTTTTATGACTGAACATTATCTATTACCTCATTTTATATAAAGTGACATGATATTGTAACAATATCAGGAAATCATCCGTCTAGAAATGGATTGCCTAAAAAAAATCCATCAAATAATTTTTTGAATATAATGGTGCTAAGTATTTGAAGCTAAAGTTATTTATGAGAGTTAACGTTATCTAAGAAAAAGACAAAAAATTAGGTGCTTATATATTTTCTTGCATCTATGATTCGCAGGAAATTAATGAAAGCTAGATTAGAATATTCATTTTTGGTAATATATTTCAATTGAAAAAAAAAAAGAATGAGAAAAGAAGAAAACATTTAATGCAGATATTTTGTGCCCCCATATAGGATGCAATAATATAATTAAGTACAATTTAATTATAGAGATGAATCAAATAGATGCTTGACAAATCAAAATCTTTTTGTAAAAAATATATATAGTCAGCCAGCTTTACAAAAAGAATTTTTATTAATGGCTAAACTGTATTGCAACAGTAAAATTTATGTTTGGTTCGAACGAAGAAATTCCGTCACTCATGCAACTTTTAATCCAACAAGATTGAATAGTAATTTTCTCATCACACACAGAAACTTGTCACATGCCAGATGAAGAGTCAAAGAAATACTATGCTCAAATACTTGCAGCATTTTTTACTGTATATTTATATATTTATAATTATTATTGCTTGTATTATATGATTCAGATTCAATATGAATGTATTACGAAATAAATATTTATTTTGATAGCAACAAATGTGCATAATGTGAGAGGAAGGGACAAATTACATAGTAAGGTAAACAATAAATGCCGTTATAAATTTCAATCTTATTGCAATAGGAAATATCGTTAGGTGTAGGAAAAAATAATACGAAGGTCGTTTGAAAAGTTTTAAAAGTTTTAATCTCAATATGAAGATGATGTTATTCATCAAAACCATTCTGGGACTATAATGCTTTGAAAGATACCTGTGAAAATTGTAAAATATGAAAATTGTATTTTGGATACTCAGTTGTTGTTTGACAGTCATTTGTGCAAGTCAATGTCAATGTTTTTATAAAAATGGAAAAAATCGAATATCATGCCGGGATTAAGTTCTTGCATTTGAAAGGCATTATACGCCTGCACAAATTAAAGTCGAGTTGAACGCTGTTTATTCTGAGAACTCTATCCCATCATTTGCCATCGTGAAAAGATAGGCAATTGAATTAATCGTGATCGTACCAGTTTGGCTGATGATGAGCATTCGGGACGGTCAACAACTGTGTTAAAGGGAAGTATCACTGGGAAAAATATAAAAGGAGACTGTGTTGAAAAATAAAATTGAATTTGAAAAATACTTGTTTCTGTTCAAAACTTTTCAAACGACTTTCGTAAAAACGCTAAAATGATTAATAAAAATTTGTATCAATTAAATTAGATGATTGTCAAGTTAATTAATTTTTCTGGTTCATTTTACATGCAATTTATTTTTCATCTTTACAAATTAATCTTTGTACTATTACACATATGTTTAACGCATATAATAATGTTAGGTTGATGTAAAAATGTCGGTTTTTAAACTTTGGGACCTTATATGTATATATATATATATATATATTCTATAATAAGGATATGTTCGATTATGTTGATGTTGCATCATTTTCAAGCGCAGATTCCGCTCTATTAATTGTGCTAGTAATTTTGTTTTCAATGTTTGTGATCAATTATTGTTAAATTTTTATCATTATTATTAAATATGAAAAAGAAGCAATTCTGAATTTTTTTAATACAAATTCAAACTAGGTTTTAAAACAGAGGATACGAATCGAAGAATTAATGAAGTATTCAATCAGGAAGTAAACGGACAATATAATGACGATTTCAAAAATTTCATAATGGAGGTGAAGACGATCTGCATTCATTGACAATGATCTTGAAAGTTTTTAATTATTGAAGTGGATCTATTAAAAACCACTCAAGAAGAATTAATCAATAGACAGAAATTAATCAACAGTCTTTGATTAATTAATAGTTGTTTGTCGTTTGAATCGAATCAGTAAAATAAAAACCGACATTATTTTTGTATTAACCAAATATATCATAATTAATATGTAAGTGATAATGAGATAAAAAGAGATAAAAATAATTTTATACAGACCTCAAAAGCGCCTTGCATAGTATGAGTCCCTTACATAATATGCGTCCCTTCGTCTCAACACTACGTTCGCGGTAACGGAATCGCTTAGTTCGAACTGCCGTTTATCCTGATGTGTATTTAAAAAAACCGATGAAAAGAAAAGAAAAAAAAAGCAGGTGTGTTCCTGATCAATCAGCGTGGTTACATTCTATTATCGACACGGCAATCTTGACGACAGGATTCAGGACTGCATTTGAACATTCCTACACTCTATAGAATCTAGACGAGAGATAGATACATTCCAATGTTACAAACTAAGGCCGATATTTTTGTTACGTCGTTACCATTAGCACGCATGTTTACAGAATAAGTATGTCTCTCATCATAGACTGTAAGACTATAATTTAAGAAGCGTTTTTTTGTATCCGCCGCGGCTACAGGTTTACTCGATCTTTCGGAGCGGTAGAAAGTTTCGCTTTCAATGGGAATTGATCGCATAATTGCGAGATATATTTCTTCTCAGACGAGTCTCGTTTAATCGTAATTAACGGCAATTTTGGAACTACATCACGCTTACCTGTCATTTGATTTTTTTTCTTCGCATGTTGTATTGTAGATATATTTAGAGAAGGTATATGTAAAACCTATAGATTGTCTCTTCAAAGAATATTCATCAAGATGTATTATCAACTGTTTGACTCGTAATGTTTTTGAATATATTTATCCGGGGATGAACGACATCTTATTTTTTTGATGATTGTTTGACGTAATTTTTGTAAGAGAAACATATCCGAAGCTGATTGTATGTTAAATCAAGTAATAATTTTATTATGAAAAATGTATGTACATATATGACATACAGTTTAAATGCATAAATTTTATGGAGAGGCAGTCTCGATATTTTCAAGAAGAATAGAAGAATAGTCGTAGTTATTCACAGTTTAAAACTTCATGAATGAAGCATTGATAGACAAAACAACCTACTTTACGATACTCCTTTACATGATTGCAGATAATTATTTTGTAACCACGTTGAAACATTGGTAGCTAATACCGTGCCTTTTAGTGTATATGAAATAATTATAAAGAATGCAAATAATAATAAAAAAAGAAGTACTGTGGCATTGTGGGTTTTACGAAACACCTATATTACTTATTTATGATTTTCAACTATAATGTAATAATATGTGTATTCCTGTGTATATGTTATTTATTTTATAAAGAATTTTCTCTTTTGCAATTGTCGCTACTTTCTTTTCCATCACTATATTTCTGTAAAAATACAGTATGTTTCTAGTCCCTTTGTGTAATTTGCCTTTGCAGCCTCAACAAAGAGGTTTGCTCTTTGTTGCTCAGTGAATTATGCTAAAACTTTCCATCAAATTTCCATCATGCTCTAATAAAGTTGTGTAAAGCCAAAAATTTGGAAACTTTTTAAAAATTAATATTTCTGGAATTACTTACTTAAATATCCGTAACAATGTGTTTTTGAACGATAATTTTTCAGGTTCAATAAATTATTGAATCTAAAAATTATTGTTACAAAATTATATTGTTATGAATAAGTAATATTATTATATTGTTATGAATAACTAATCCCAAAAATGTCAATTTTTAAAAGTGTTTCTAACTTCGTCTAAAGTATACACCTTTTATTTTAAGTATGGATAATGAACACACAATGTGTACATTAGTTTTGCAACAAAGAACAAACAAGGAAGAGATAGGATCCTAAAATTATGTGTTTGATCGATTCAGTAAGAGCTATTTGTCATTGACGTACTATTATACATTGCTACATCATTATGCATGTACAAATTTTCTAATTTTGTTTTATACATAGTACAAAAACTTTTATAAAGTAAATCTTGTTATGAATTGATGTCAGAAGCCGATAAAAAATTATAATTTTCCAACTTTTTTCCATTTTTATCATAAAGTGGATTATCTTATTGTCATTTATGCTTTAACTGTGAAAAAGAATTTTTAAATCTGTAAAAGCATTTAGAAAAATACTTATTTGAAAAGTAATCAGTAAAACACAAACGACTTTAAGATTCTTTTAAGGCACTTAACTTGTATATTCACTACACTAGAAAAATGTAAAAATTGTAATGGATAAGTGAGCATACTTCTGCCATGTTATATGCTGCACTTTAATAGTATCATATGTTATTTATGTATCTTATTAATAATAATGTATCTTATTAAATGCCTTGAGAGAAAACTAGTAGTGATATGATGTACCTTTTACCTGACAATGTACAAATATATTTCTATAACTAACAGACAGTATATGACATTGCAATGATGTCATTAAATTACAATGTATATAACAAGTAACAATATATTTCCATAAATTCCTGTATTTACATTCTGTTGCGTTCTCTTTGGAGTCGTTCACTATACGTTTTTGATACAAGATTGAATGAGTCCATGTATCGATCCATGCACATTGCTACACATTTCTGTAAACAAATCAATTAAATCAGAAAATAGAGAATCAATTCAAATAGATTACAATAACAAAATTGATTAAGAAAAGTTAATAAAAAATCATTCTATATAAAACACAAATTTCAAAATGATTGTATAAACATAGAATATTTTTCATTAAATTTTCTAGTTAATTTAATAATAGTCTTAGAAAACCATGGGATTTAATAAACAGAAGATTTATTACCTTGGGCGTTCTGACACAATTCTTTAAGGTTAGATTTAGTATAGGGAAAATTTACCTGTTCTGAGCTGTCCAGCGAGGTGCCCGGCTTGCCTATACATTTTTTGAAGCATTTTTCCGTCATTTTCTGCAAATATGTGTAAAACTGTGTAACTTTCAGTCAATTGAGATGCACTATCAGGAAAAGATGTTGTATAACGATACCGTGAGCAATTCCTGGGCATTAGCAACCGCTATTTGTTGCTTCACTTGTTGCATCAGCTCGTCCCGCTGCGAACCGGTTAAGTTCCCCACCGCTAACGAGTCCATTTTCTCAAAGTTTTCTGATTATATTTATGGGCAATAAAATCAAAGTTTGCAAAATTCAGTCTATTATCCGCGAGGGATCGATGTCGCGAAATCTAACCTAACCTCGTCTCTCGCCGGTCACGTAAACGAGACCACGTGAAACAACGATGAAGTTCCCGTTTACACGGAATTGTCATCTTTCATGAATTTTCAAAAGCGATTGGTAAACAGTCTCATAACTGGACAACCAATCACGAAATATTGCACGAATATTATACATCTGCCCTTATACTTGATTCGCCATCTTAAAAAATTCAAATGTTTTGAATAGCCGCGATAGTATTTTTATAGCGTTTTCTCTTGGCTGTACTATCAGTGCAACACTTAGTCACTGTAGCGTGTTTCCGTGGTTATAATGTAGTGCAAATTTTATGCATGATTTTATTACATGATCTCAAAGAAACGATATAGAGCCAGTGACATTAAAAATGGAAGTCAATCGGCAGCAAAATTAAACACGATAGCATGAAGTAATGTACACCATGGTGTATGTACACTTTGTAGTGCAGCACTGATATAGCACTTATACGCAACTGGTGTAGTGCGAAGTTACATTCAGTGCATCTTAAGAGAAAACGTAAGATTTGATTTTAATCGAGCAGATATTTAGGCATTAAGGAATTTTAAGAAGCATTTAGAACTGCGTAAAGAGCTGTAAAGAACCGTAAATTAGAGCCGGTAATAGAGAGAAGAAAAATGGCGAGGAAAGCGAAAACTAAGCTGAAAACTAAAAAGGTAATGATAAACATACGCAATTAATAATATCGTATCTTTAACCCGGGAGTGATCGCGTACCGGTCATTTTCCGGTATTCTTCCGGAATTTTTCTATTCATATCTTTCAATTTATTGGCACTATTATATTTTTACCTTTACTTGAATGTTTGTTGATGTTTTTTCGTATAGTATGCGAAAATAGATGACGTTCCTCTATTATTATATCTACTTAAAATTTGATATGTAACAGTCGTGATTTGTAATCGTCATTCTAAAAAACCGCGCGAATTTACATTAATCTTTTTTTTCTTCTTTTATTGGCTCTTGCAGCCAACCCGGCCAATCTGACCATAAACTAGTTCGAAAATGCAGGTAGCAAATAAAAAAAAAGAAACAAGCGCAAAAACGCTCGGCAGCTTAACAAAAATTAGGGACGATACACCCAAGCCCATTCCGGAACAAGTCCATTCCGGTTCGCAATAGTACGTAAACTCATGTTAGTATAATTAGTGTTTGTAGTTGTCTCATTTTCTTATTAATTATTACTTGTAGTAATTATAATCATATATTCTAATTACAATACATTTATGTGCGAAAATATATTTCGGTTAAAATGACCAGGACGCGCCTATTTTCCGGGTTGACATACGCATCATTATTATTATATTTATTATTATATTTATATTATTATATTTATATTATATTATATTTATATTATTATTATATTTGTTATTGATCAAATGTTAATTTATAATGCACATCATGCGTATAAAATGGGAATTATGCGTTTCTTATTTTTGTAGACGTGTAAGAAATTGGAAGATCAAATTCAAAAGAAGACGATGTGTTTTCGCAAATTACAAGAAATACTACAGGAATATGGTGGTAAAAGTCGTGATTCAAATAACTCGGGTGAGTTCAGGGAGCAATATATAAATTACTTGTGAATTAATTCATTTATTCACACACAATATGCAGAGTCTATAATATTACTTGAATCTGCATTACATATGAAAATCTATATCATACAGCACAGAATTTGCAATATTGCTGCAACATGCTGTTACTGTAACTTTTGTGCTGTAAGGGTGCATATACTTATCTATTATAATATTTTCGTATCTATATGATATTTTAAAAGAATTTTGATGAAAAAATCGCTGAGATTATTTCATGTTTTGGAATATTCAGCGAAATGGCTGAAAATTGCTGAAATTTTATTGAAAGTAAATTTTTCAGCTAACTTACTGAAAATTGAAATATGACTGAAATCGAATTGAAAATTTTTTGAAATTTTATTGAAATTTCTCTGAATTTTTTTGTTGAAATTTCTCTAAAATTTTGCTGAAATTTTGTTGGAAATGAATTTTTTTAGCTAAAAATCGTTAAAATAATTTTCTAAAATGCTGAAATTTCATTGAAAAATGTTCTAAAACATAATAATTTCAACGAAATTTTTCCATCGTATAGAAATATGTTGTATATTATATTGTTTACATTATATTTAATTCTCTGTGAAATTGACGTTAAAATCTGTAATACATTTACTGACGCTAGTCTGTATAGGGATCCATATTTAAGAATATACTATATGTATCACATTTCGAGCATTATAAATATGAAAATTTTTATATAGAAATATATCAAATTGTTTTAGTATTAATTATTACATTTAAGTCTATCAAATTTGAATCTATAAAATTTTAGCACATAAGTATCTTATTAGTTTAAGTTATTTAATTTTTTGTTTTCCTTTTCGAGCATAATTAAACATTCCTTGTAGCTAAATTTTATACTACTGGTCAATTAATTATATACCATATATATTTTAATATTTATTATAAAAGTATTGTTAACAAAACTTTTAATACTAAAGTGATTAATATTAAATTAGTGATTTTTAACTAAAGTGATTAATATTAAATTTCTATAAGGGATTGGCAATTGGGGATATACATATATGTATATTGCGCCAATATAAATCATACTTCTAGGATTGATTCTTATGTAAAAATGTGTTTTGTATCATTTTATATTTTCAAAGGAGAGTACAATTTTCATTTTTTTTGTGACTGTTTAGAGATTGTTTTATTTCAACATTTTTTCATATATCCCTTATTATTGTATTATGCCCAAGTTTGGTGCCTCATCCTTACAATTGTAAGTATCTCAAATTCATTCATTTTTGCTCTATTTAAAATAATTATACAATCTTTAAAAATTTACGAACATGCTTTCGACTTTGTAGAAAACAAATATTTAAACTTTATTTTGAAAAATAATACACTAATATAATGTAATTATCGAAGAAATCATAAAAAAATCATAAGTCGGATAAAAGTAGCATTTGATTTTAAAAATTGTAACTGTTTATAATAAATGCACATAAAAAATGACTTTAAGATTTTTTTAGTTGTAAGTTGGAGTTTTGAAAAAAAATACAAGAACTCAAAAAAAAATTTGAATACAAAACGAGTGAATTGAATCTCATGTTGTTTACAGAAAAATTCCCAGGAAAAATGTTTTATATAAAATTATATAAAATTATATATAATTTTATATCATTGTATATAAATTGAGATATTTTTATAATTATATGTATATATATATATATATATATATATATATATATACATATTTATATATAAATTATAATAAAATTATATATATATAATTATACATATATAAAATATTTTTTCCCAGGACAGTTACCATACCGAGCATAGGTTTTCCTGTCTTCCCTATTATAAACATTTTTTAGAAGGTGATAAGAAACGTGCGAGAAATGGACAGAAATCAGACGGATATGAAATATCCAGTAGAGAAAGGGATTGTTTATCATGGAAATCGAAAATTATCATAATTTATAGAATTTTGATTCTAAATAGGAACTATAGATTAAGTTAGTAATATCAAAAAAAGTTTATCTGAGTACTTTAATTATCAAAATATGTCTATATGTCATTTAAAAATTAATTCAGAGTTGGATCATCAATTCTGAAATAATTTTTAAATAATTTAAGCACTGACAGCGATTTCGTAACGATATCAATAAATTTTATTAAATTTTATTAACTTTTAATGTACTAATTTTTCTTTGAATATAGTGTCATTATTACAATATTTTTCAATTTCTATAAAGAAAAATACATCTAAAAAAAATAAAACTAAAAAAAAATAAAGAAAAAAATAAAGAAATAAAATAATTCCTAAACGGTCGTTTAAAAAAAAGGTGACCTATACATCAGCTTTGAAAGATTAATTGTAACATTTCGTTTATTTGAAATGTTATAATTACCTACATTTTAGATCGTTTTGTACAAAAAACATTGTTTTATACAGGACATGCAAGACAATTGTTCTCAAGAAGAAATCCTACATTTCCCTATACAAACGTTGGCGAAGATATTACACGCGATAACTACATATGTTATCGTTGTAAACATTTTCTGGAAATACCGCGTAATTTGTCATCTCAGCCGTTCAGCGATGGAATACCCACCTTCATAGAACAATGCAAAAATGAGTTGAATTTTATTCAGGCTATCGTTTGGTTAAAATCCTCCATCGCCTGCGTCTCTAAAATACCAGTTAAACAATTACAACAGATATTTAATGAACAGTGGAACACATGCGATGAATATCATTGCGAAGATGAGTATACCGATATTGAATTAAGATCTTCTGTGGATAAGAATCTATCAAGCAGGAATACTATCGTAACGTCAACCCCTCTAAATATTTGCGATATACCTTGCATTACACCTCAAAGAACGACTCGTAATTTATACGCCAGATCTGAAGATCCACGAAGTAAATCATTAAACTCCATGTCTGCGAATGATTTGAATGAATCCGTTAAATCTTTGACACTTGGAAATTCTAATAGCTGTTATATTGCAGCAAGAAAAAAGAAAAAAGATGTAAAATCCTATATAATTCCAGAAACGGATACGGAATCGATCCTAAATGACAATATATATTATGACCTACATGAACATCAACAGAGCTTTGAACTTGAAAAAGATACAGAATGCTCGATGCAGACTACATCGAAAAATGATATCCAACAGAAAAACAAAAAAATAATCGAGAACAAACATATCTTTCAAAAGAATCATATTGCAGACGTATCGAGTGAATATAATTTACCAGCAAGAAATCAATCTAATATCGATCCGATGATTAAATACAATCATAATGGAGAATTTGATGAGAGTTTTATCTCATCGAGAAGCCAAAATGATGTAGCTAATAAGGTAGATTATATAGCGAATAAGCTAGAATTTGACGGCAGATGTTTGACAAATATTGTTATAACTCCAAAAAATGTCTCTCAAATGTCAAATGCTCGGAACGATTATTTCGAATTTTTACTTGATGGCAATAGTCAAGTTAGCAATATTTCCGTAGAGCGTACGCAGGATAGCGCGTATAGTACGTCGCGTAACGATGTATTTAATATCGCAGTAGAAGCGGACTCTATCATTGGCAATAAGCGTGTGCCAGATATCGAACATAATTATGAATTACAACCTTGCAAGAAGAAGATTACGTATGAGAAAGGGAAGAGTTCCTCTTCGATTAACGCGATGTTGACATTTGATGATAATCCTAAAAGTTTTATAACTGACAAAAATATTTCTCAAATATCAAACATTTATAATGGCAAGAATTGCGAATTTCAAGAGACACGGAGTCTCTTCTGTAGCGACAATGAGCAGATGAGTGATACTTCTAAAAATTTAGATGATGTTGAGGTGATAGCAAGATCTATCATTGGCAAGAAGTGTACAAAAAACATCGATCATTGTTATGAATTGCAGCCTCGCAAAGAAAAGATATTTACATGCCAAAAAGTGACTTTTCCTCTTTCCTTAACACAAAAAGTAGTATCGCACACTAATATCAAGCATTGTTATAATTTGCGATCTTCTAAGAACAGAAAGATTAGTCAGGAGGAAAAGGTTTCTTTTGATAGAATACAGGATACACTTAAGGAGTGTAAATTAGAACGAAGAAAGAATCTATCAGAGCGAGAAAACGAAAATAAAGATGAAATTATTTCTACCAATTGGTTGAACTTCTCTGTGGAATCGCTACATATGGAAGGGATAATTCTCGCATCAATCAGAGTGATTCTCTCGACGCTTTGCGACAAGAGAATGGTAGAAGTATATATGATGAGACAACAGCGAAGGAATACGCGTAATTATTGGAAAAATAGTTGGGAAGAGGAAGCTGTAAAGGCGGTACTGAATATATCTGATATTTTCACAATAGAAGAGAAGCCCAATATATGCATAAAAATAATTATGATGAAAATAATCAAAACTTTGAATGAGATAATGATGTGGCGTGGACAATTACATAAGATAAATTGCACTCAGGTATATATTACAATACATTACACATTTTTTTATATTTACAAATAT
>NW_012130127.1:706459-711699 GCF_000143395.1 Atta cephalotes | reverse complement strand
TTGAAATGATGGAGAACTTTTCATATTTCGAAAGTTGTTGATTATTTATGTCATTTCTTGTAAATCTCTTAGATATTAAAAATAGATAAATGTATGTCTAATATTTTTCTTTATTTTTGAATTATATTGAATATTTTTATGGATATCATTAATATATCATGTATTTTTTTTAATCGCCCCATTACAATGTTTCAAGAAGGAGACATGGGATTAAAAAAAGTTTCAGACAAAATTATAATCTAGTGACAAAATAATGGCTATTAGAATTAGCATTGTACAAAGTGCGATAGATACGAATGTTTAATCATCATATATCTGATCTATCATATATCTGATTTTTAATTAAAAATAATTATAATATACATGTTTTGACTGACTTTTTAGCCATCTTTAATACATTACTACGATTGCTCGATGAATTGAATACGTTAAATTACGTAAGAATTTCTTCCCTAGTGAAAATTTTTCTCAGATTTTTTCATATAATTTTTCAGAATTTCGCTATAATTTTTTAACTTTCACATTTTTTTTATAATTGGAACATTTCTCAGAAAATCTACATTTTAGAATTTTTCATATATGTTAATTGGATATATGTTAATGGAATATCGTAAGATTTAAAAAAATTTTTTTAAGTATAATTTTTGATGAAATGTTATAAAATCTAAAAAATTTTTTAAATATTTTTTAAAAAAATTATGGGATGAGAAATTTCAGATTATTTCAGAATTCACTTGTATGAAAAATTCTGAGAAAAGATGTAAACTTTCCGAATATATTTCTGAAAAATGTTCCAATTCATATAAAAATTATGAGAAAAATTATCATTAGGGATGTTACCCTTTGTATATTTAATACCAGAAATATGTTTCTTTATAAGATTCTTTTATTGGAACATAAAACGTAGTTGGATAATTCCATCGAAACATTGCTGATAAACATTTAATTAATATAAAAATCTTGTCATTATGTTAAACTAATATTTAAAGAATAATTTAATTTAAACAATAGAATTTGTTTTTATTTAACTATGTAGAAGTGTACTCTTGTCAGATTTAAAATGAAATGCACTGTCAGATTTAATTTCAAACAAAAATTATGTGATTTCGAGGGAGACACAAGAAAGTACTATGAATGTGTTGTCAAGATCAGAACAAAGTCACTGAATTTCTTAAGCTCTTATTTTTCATTGCATATTTTCGAAGTTTACCTCGAGAGATTTTCAAAACACTGTAATATTGTAAAATACTTTTTTATTAAGTACTTTTTAGTTAGGTTTGATGATTACAGTATCGCCGGCATTAGTATTATTCAAGGTATCCGATCGACGGTTAATACCTCTTAAATGTTGTTCAGGATCATAATCTGAATAACATTTATCAAGACCATTGGAGGTTGTTTCTTAATTTTATTTTTATGTACAAATAATTTTTAGTGTAAAAATTTTAGTTATATCTATACAGGATGTTCCATTTTTATTTATCAAAAAATATCTCGAAAAATATGGAAGAATACAAAAAAATATTAGATAAAAATGGAATAGTTTCGAAGGAAATGTACTTTGGATATTATTCTTTTATTAACAATAAGTAGAAGCGCCAAAAAAAAGATATGAAGACCACCTACATTTGTTTAAACAGAATTATATGAATTTGTTTAAATAGAATTATATGAATTTTTTACATAATATGATATAATTTCTCTTCTTTAAACGAATTGATTCATTTCATTATTCTGTTCATAAAAGTATTAAGGTAATAATTTGCGAGATTTAATTTATTATTTATATTTAACCGATTCAAGACCGGCGTATATACAAGGTGTCCCAAAATGCTCGGAAAATGTCCTTTCTCTGGCAGATTCTATGGAACGTTCTAAGCAAAATTCTTTTAAACAAAAATATCCAGATTATATACTGGATAATAGATTAACGATTTCTTATTTTGATTATATTGTTGACTTATATTTTAAATTAATTTGGACTACACGAACTTTTGTATTATACTGAAGAATACAGCATTTACCAAAGCGTTGAAAAAGCACATATAATCGTTTTTTTAGCGTTTTGCAAGCGCTACTTGGAGAAAAGATCAATCCTTGAGATCGAAACGTTTGTAAATTGATTTTTAATCTATCTAATACCCAGATAGCAAAGCTATCTCAGCAAAATCGCATAAATCTGTGATTGCTTATGATGTTGGCAATTTACTATAGATTTGTCTCCAACGATTTTGAATATACCGACATTGTAGACAGCATTGTGTATATGTATTGTCAGCAGTTTAACAGCAAGATAGTTGCTTCAATGTTATCTTGCGTTATCGGCAATATAACAGCATTGGATTGCATATTATTATGATGGCAACATAATGGCAACAGTACGAATTTTGATGATGATTTTACAATTGTCGGCAAATTGCTGGCAAATTGCTACTCAATGTTATCATATCGTGAAGGCACCAAGTTGCCAACAAATGAAGACTCAGTTGCTGCAATACTGCTAGCCACACATACTTAGCAATGCATACTTAGCAAGCAATAAGATAAATACATTGCTATCTGAGTAGATATTCAAAGATACATAATAGCATAGTGGAAAAAGATAAGGAGTAAAAATTTCAAGGATATGCAGTAATACCAATTTTTTTTTTTCAATCAAAAGAATGCTAGCATTTGATTGGTTAACATTTTGTGGACTGGTCATGACGTAAAAAGAATATGTGCAATGCGCATTCTCAGTCAGAAATGATAACGGAATCGATGTTGATTTGATGTGAAGGCATTAAATCGATCGATTTAGTTTGTTGTTCTTGTATTTTTTTGTTTAGTTTATTGTCTTGTATACCCCACCTATTTGGGATATTGCATTTTTAACAGGCGGAATTTGCGCCCAAATATAAAGTGCGTGGATTGAATTCAGTGCACGGTCTATGGATCAAAAGCGTTATAATGTATTAGCTTAATATTAAAATAAACTTACGTTTCGCATAAGAACCAGCGTTGGTTCTTAAAGGCTTTTTATTAATAATTAAACAAATAAAGATAAATGCAAACATTTTTTTTAAATTATGAAATAATTTGGACAAATACATTAATGTATATAAATAACATTCATATACATTTAGCAATAAATAATTCAAATAAAATTTATCTGTATTACTTTTTCCGAATTAACAATGTGGAATAAATAAATAACAGAATTAAACAATTTAAAAAGCTGCAAAGCGTAAATTTTTTATTAAAAATATTGTATATGTATATGTATATTTCACGAAATTTGTCTAATAAAACGTCGTTATTACCAACTAATAATCGCTTACTGTAACACAATTGAAATATTTAAGATTCATGAACTATATATGTGCGCGCGCGTGCGCGCATTTAATCAGTTCAGGATCGGGGATATAGGATATCCCAAAATGTTCGGATGTCCTTTCTTTGGCAGATTCTAGTGTGTGCGTGCGTGCATGCGTACGTACGTGTGTTTCATTATCAATTAATAGTACTACAATATTATTAACATAAACTATATTTTTCATAGTATTCAATAGTAGATTTAGACAGTATTGAGACGTAAATGGTACATAATTCGAAATCACGGACATATTGAAAATTATCTTTGTTATAAATCTTCATTATTTAATCAAAGTGAATTATCCCATAAGAAAATCCAAAATTTTCCAAAGCTTAACATTGAGTGTTCTGTTCGAAAATCCACTACAGTTCTGAGAATCTGAAAGTGATTCATTCTGGACAGACTGCTTAATGTTTTAGACAGAATTAAACGGAATTCAGTTGTAATATTGAGGGCTACAAAGTGAAATGAAACGTACAAGATTTTAGAATAAAGAAGATATCAATGTTATGAATGTTATGAAGTAATATTATTTATCGATAACTGTGCGCAACCCTTTCCGCGTTGACATTTATTCTTTGGAATAAATTTGGAATAAAAATAAATATCGTGGACTTTATCGATGATTTCTGACGTAGCAGTCTCAATTGGACGTCCCGAACGAGGTGCATGATGTACGATTACGTTCAAATTCATTCCCCAATTGTATACAGTCGCAAACGCTGGATGTGCTATGAACATTACCCAACTCGGTTTTGATTTCTTTCGGCGTTAAATCTTTCATACGTAGATGTTTGATCACTGTACGAAACTCATTTTTTTCCATTTTACAAAAAATACAAAGGTTGTTTGCTTTAATCATTTGCAGAAATGAAACCACGCGATGAATTCCGTTCAAAATTTGACAATAATCAGCTGAGAGATGCTACTTGTCAAAAAGTAATATGACACTGCGAGTGACAGATTTTCTAAGAACTTATTGACTTGCCTTCGTATATATGTATATAAAATGGAATGGGTTGCGGATGTGTCCACGAATTATAAGTATACGTTCATCATATACATTTCTTGCACGTACAGTTTTATACCGTGTTTATTGAGTTTTATTGTAATTATTTACCAATTCACCTAAATCCTCGTTAAGTCATTATAATTGAGTAAAGAATTGTTTCTGTCTCGTTTATCTGAAATTGTGTTTATACAATATATAAGTTTGTAATAAAATTGAAAATTTGCACCCAATAAATAAGGTTCCATTTATTTTAAAGAAAACTTTGATATATGTAAATTTATTGTTGCAAAATTGCTATTTGTGCTTATTATTCTAGTGAATAAATAATTAGTAATAATTTTAGTTCTACTATATCTTATAGTAAACAGTTTGATACATATGTAGTTTAATGTGATAAATGAAACGCTAATCGGAATGTAATAAACAAATAGATATAAAATGTTGTAAATTGGTTTAAGTGTTTATATTTGTATTTGTTTATTTTTAGCTGTAAATATTGAATATATATGGATACAGAACAATACAGTTTTATAACATTTATAGTAACATTTGTATGTTGAATATTTTATTTAGTTTGCGTGATATAAGACATAATTTTAGGTGGACACACAATTTTAGGTGGCCTGTAAATAGATCGTAATTAACCAAACCATAAAGACACATACGAGAAGTACTAAGCAAAATATATTTTTAACCTAGAATTTGATTTAAACCACGTAATTTGCAATCGGTTCAAAATATGCAATTATTTCATAATGGAGTATTATTTTTGTGTATGTATATGCATATGCATACATACATATACATACACTATACAATACATATTATACATATTTTTATATATATATATATATATATATATATATATATATA
>NW_012130127.1:703401-705499 GCF_000143395.1 Atta cephalotes | reverse complement strand
TATATATATATATATATATATATATATATATACGCTCGTCTAGAGAGATGAGACATTCCATGTCAAACCGGACACTTTTGAAACATCATCGTTTTTATTTATTTTTAAATTTGCTGACATATTCTACAGATATAGTGTTTCGCGAAAAAAAATTTGAGATTTTTTTTAAAGTTATTCATGCTTGTAAGTTCACGCAGAAATTAATAAAAAACGTTACTTACTCATGTGAATAATTATTACATGATCGAAATCATTAGTCGTATAAAAAAAGTGCAAGATACTAATTTTAAAAATCTTAAATTGTTCTATAGACAGGTTATTTTTAATTTATCATTTTTATAAATAAATTATTTTCCATTTATGTTTATAATTTTCATTAATTTTTTATCATCATTTCATCAGTTCAAAAATTTTCTAAAAATATTATCATATTCAATTATGAAATAATCCTGCAAATTTCAAAATGAAATTCGAATGGATTGTATAGATAAAAAATGTTTTATTAAAATTCTGTCATATAACATCGCGGTTTCGCATACATGCAGGACATAGTTTACAGGGATAGTACAGGAACGATAGATTAAATGAAAAGGACATAATACTTAAATTAGTGAATCAAGTTCATTTTTATTTTTTGCATACATTTATAAGGTTGACGTAGTAGCTAATGATGTGTGATTTACTTCAATTATTTCCTTATGTTTTGTAATAAACGAATGATACATTAAAGTACCAGGAATCATCTTGGCTTTCTCAAAACGTTTTTGAAATTCATTTTTATGTTACTTAAATTATTTTTTAATCTAACTGACATCGTGATTTTTAAATTTGTTGTAATTATTTTAATTTGTTGATTGACGATGCTTGAATCCGCATGCGATCGTTGTTGGAGATGGGCTTGAGTTCCACTATCTGCTCCATTCAACTATGCAACTTGATTTGGAACAACATTAAATTATGTTGAGGATGATTGTTTCTCACCACATTTTCATTGCGATTGCATTATTGGAAATTACGATTGCGAGACGCGACAGATTTTATAGTATTTTATAGCAATAAACAGTAATTTTTTTATTGCTCAGTTTTTTATTGCTGTTTTATAATGACAGATTTTATAGCGATAAGTGATAATTTTTTTATTGCTGAGGATGACTCAAAAAGTGAGCCGAAATGTACAAATTAAATTTGTTATATATTAACAGTTATTAGCATTATGCAATATAACATCCAGTGCTCTCCTATTGCCCATTTGTATTTTTATATTTTCATTGAATTAAAAAAAATTAATATCAATATTCTCATCAACGTTTTTATGATAACAAAAAATTTTGCATTAATATTCTCAACATTTTTGTGAATTAACACAAACGTTGAGAATATTAATACAAAATTATTTTCAATTTAAGAATATAAAATCGAAACCCGTGAATTTCAAAAAGCCAAGATGATTCCCCATATCTTAATGTATTATTCATTTATTAGGTGTACAACTTTGCTTCCGCCGTTTTTTTTCCGAAATTCGAGGCTTTATTGTAAAAAACTGGTTATACATTTATGATTCAAAGTATTGTCCATTGCTGGCCACTTTCTCCCATCTTTCGGGTAGCGTACGAATCCTGCGTCGAAAAAACTGGTCATCTTTTGAGGCTATCCACGAATCGATCCAATTTTTTACTTCTTCATAAGACCGGAAGTGCTGGTCAGCCAGGCCGTGTGTCATTGATCGAAACAAGTGATAGTCAGAGGGAGCAACGTCTGGAGAATACGGCGGGTGGGGTAGGACTTCTCATTTCAACGTTTCCAAGTATGTCTTGACCACTTTCGCAACATGGAGTCGAGCATTGTCATGCTGCAAAATCACTTTATCGTTTCTCTCGTTGTATTGCGGCCGTTTGTCTTTTAATGCTCGGCTCAAACGCATCAATTGCGTTCGATACCGATCGCCTGTGATTGTTTCAGTCGGTTTTAACAGTTCATAATACATTACGCCGAGCTGATCCCACCAAATACAGCGCATGACCTTGGATGTCAAAATCACCGTTCTTGAAGCGTTGAAACCACTCACGACACGTTCTTTCACTAATAGCGGCCTCACCAT
>NW_012130127.1:700476-701543 GCF_000143395.1 Atta cephalotes | reverse complement strand
CTTAATAAGTTAAAAGCTAAGTTAGGAAAGTATAAATATTAATGTTATCAAATATATATTTCATCTACAACAAATAATAATATAAACATTAAAGTCTCTATTCAAAAACTTTTTATAAATTTGTATTTGCCTGTAATTGTGAGATCAAGACTTCTTTAATACTCTCAATAAAGAAAATGATTAAACAAAAGTTAAGGAATTTTAAAGAATCAAATAATATTAGAGATTAATAGACTATAAATACATTTTAAAATTTTTACCTTAAAATGAAAGTAGTTAACAGATATCGATGCAATCGCAGTGAATACTATTATCGATTGTATCCAGTTGAATACGTCATTCTCCCAAACAATGATAAAATATGGATAATAAATAAAATATATAAAATAGCTCCATGTATAAAATATATAAAATAGCTCCAAGATATACAGACAAGAGAGATATGGTTTTGGTCGTTCAAGAGGATATTCGAATAATCCCAAATTGCAGAATGAGCCAATGATTAATAATGGTGCCAGCGCTGTCTGTAACGTCTTCGTCATAGTTTCTACAGTCGACTAATAATTTAAATTCTTATTGCACGAGTCACAAACACGCTTAATACTTTTCATAAGAATTTAAAAATAGAAATAATAGAAAATAAAAAGAAATTAAAAAATTGTTTGTTTCTACAGATAGATTGTTTTTAAGAACTTTGTGAGAATTATACTGTAAAGTACGCGTGCATTAGAGAATGAAGTGTATACGCATCAACTAACAAATATCGAACGGAATAAAAATATAGATAATTATAAATAATATAGATAAAATATAAATAATATAGATAATTTAGATTAGATTATTTTATTCTTGCGAAATTTTTATTCATATGTATGTATTATTACATACAACAAATATAAACGTAACTATCTTTATAATATTATATCTTTATTCTAGATGTTCAAAGGTACATAATAGCATCGTGGAAAAAGACAAGGGGCAACAATTTCAAGGATGAGCAATAGTCAAATTTGAATGATTATAGCATTTTGTAGACTGGTCATGACGTAAAAAAAACATGTGCAATG
>NW_012130127.1:686879-700456 GCF_000143395.1 Atta cephalotes | reverse complement strand
CTTTAAAAAAAAAACGCATGAATATTTTTCAAAGTTTATGGCTTTATTGGAAAGATAGTAAATTGCCATTAAACATGAAATACAATTTCATTCAAATGACTTCCACGGCTGGCTGCACAATACCTCATTCTATCAAACCAATTTTTCAGTACATTTTCCACTGTATAAGCGCGTATTTCATCGATGGCAACTTTGATTTCATGTTTTAATTCTTGAATCGTTTCTGGCTGGTTAGCATAACACTTTTTCATTTAATGTTGTAACTTTAGATTAGCTTTATTAAAGATTAACTTTTATCTTAACTAAGTTAAATTTTCAAAGCTATTAACTTTAACTCACAATTAGTTAAAAAAACTAACTTACCCTGACTATAAATTATACTATACATTTTATTATTTTCTAAAATTTCAATATTTATTTTAGAAAATTGAAAGTATGTTGATAAATATTTAGAGATTTTTTTTAATCATTCAGGTATAGGCGAAAGAAACGGATGGATTCTAGTGACACATGTTTAGACGGATGAGGCCTCAAATTATACCTTATACTGTATGGGTTAACATATATGTGTCCATAATTAAATATATATAAAAATATATTAAGAATACTATAAAAACTAAGTACCTAGTTTTACAATTCTATAATAATAAATTATATTATTATTATCAAAATATTTTTATGTTTAACTTATGAACATTATAAAACGTTATATTGCATATACATTAACTTTTATATATTTATGAAACACTTCATTGAAACTATTAGCTTCAACCCGTCAATATATGTCGTTCAAAAGTAACGTAAATAAAAAGCATCTACAGAATAGGCCATCTAGCGGAATTTCAACTACCGGTTATTTTGAGTTTGAAAGGCGTAATAACATTTATGACGTATCAGAAATTTAGTTTTTTGTTTGACATTTACGAAATGGGTCTTTATACGTTTGAACAAAATTGGGAAATATTGAAAACTTACTTCCAAAGTGGTGAGTCTTCAATCCAAACTGTAAGAAATTTACGTGGAAAATTTGGTAGAAAAGAAATGCCTTCAACGCAGTTTGTGGATCAATTTGTGAAGCGAATTCGACAAACTGGATCCTTATTGGGTAAAGCAACTCGTTCACGTGTTCGTCCAGTAAGGTCAACTGAAAACATTGCTTGCTCAGAGTGTGCTTGAACAACTATCAACATCAACTCGCCATCGTTTTCAAAACTTGAATATTTCACACACTTCTTTGAGAAGAATTTTGAATAAAGACCTCGGTATGAAGCTGAACAAAGTTCAATTAGTGCAAGAATTGAAGCCGCATGACCATCCAATGCGTTTTCGGTTCACCCAATGGGCTGAATAACGCTTGGTTGAAGATGAGCATTTTTACCGAAAAATCATCTTTTCTCACGAAGCACCTCAGTGACTATGTGAACAAGCAGAATTGTCGTATTTGAGGATCAGAGAATCCGCACGTCGTCATGGAGAAGCCGATGCATCCAATATCATTCATTTTAGTTGACATATAACGAAGATATGATAGTTCATGTTAAACAAGATTTTGATCGAGGTAGAAATTTTAATATTTGCTTGTGGTGAATTTTTTGACTTCCATTCCGCACTTTGGCGCTTAGTTTCTGGATCATATTGAAAGCACCATGTTTTATCACCCGTAAAATAACAATTGATTTTAGGAAGTTTGGATTATTTTCTGCGGCTGCAACGATGTCTCTGGAATGATTGATTCTCATTGATTTTTGATCACTTCTGATGTGTATGGAACAAACTTCGCACAAACCTTCGTTTTACTCAAATCTTCATGTAATATGGTTCGAATCGTTTCTCTACTGATATTTAAAGCCTTCTCCATCATTTTTAGTGATGCATTGCGATTGTTTGCAACAAAATCACGTACTTTTTCGATCATTTCGGATATTCGAACCAAAATTGGCCGTCCTGATTTTTTGTCATCTTCAAAGATCTCTCTGCCTTCCAAAAAACGCTTATGCCACTCAAAAACAGCTGTATGACCTAGACAGGTTGACTGCCGTAAACTTGTTGCATCAATCGAAATGTTTCTGATGCATTTTTACCAAGTTTTGCGTTAAATTTAATCACTCTTTGTTCCATATTAAAATTTCTACCTCGATCTTCAAATCTTGTTTCCTCGATCAAAATCTTGTTTAACATGAACTGTCATATCTTCGTTATATGTCAATCAAAATGAATGAAACTTTGATAGATGATAGGGAAATGTTCAACCTTTAAAATGCATGTTTGAACGCACAGATCGCCACTGGTTGCTGAGATGTGGTTCGTATCCGGGAACATATTTGTCGCATTGTGTATAAGCATATAATTCGAGGGATCCGTATAACGCCAACTGTACAAACCTGATATTACTTTTCAAAAAATCAAATTAAAAGTTAATAGTAACTGGTAAAATATAACTACCTACATAATGTTACAAAATTAAGAGTCTAAAATGTAACTAAATGAAGTTAAAATTAATTAACTATTTAACTTTTTAACTTAACTTTTAACTTTTTATCTTAGCATTACCCTTGTTTATAATTACCAAAGACTCAAAGAACTTCCATGAATAGGAATTGTTCAGTCACTCTAGTGACCTGACCCGACCTTGTACAGTAAGAATTAAATATATACTATTTAAATCTTTGATAATATATTTAAATTTGTTAAAATTATATTCATTGAATGGTATTGTGAACCAAGAATTTTTTATTACATCTTCATTGTCAGTTTTTTAATTTTGTATTAATGTTTTTTTATTAATGAGACTTTCATTCTTTCAGATATGCCGTCAAATATGAATTTTAAAGAATAGTCTAAAAGAACTTTTATGATAAAATCCAGATTTTTTTTCTATGGAATTCTATGTCTGATAAAAAATTCTAAAATCTTCCACTAAACTTATCATACTCTTTTCTTGAGAAAGAGGATATTTCCGAGAATGTTGATTTTTGATACCAATAAAATTTTATTATTGTTAGAGATAATCGTGATATCAAGAAACTTAATTTTATTAATACCCAAATGTAAATTGTAATCTCGGATGGAATTAAATTTGTCAAATATTGCATTTATTGTTGTCGGTACTGCTATAACTGCCATCAATGTATCTATAGAATATTAAACAGAATATCAAAATCTAGTGTCTCAAGAACTTCTCTCTTGCATGACTGAATCAGCTATCACCAGGGAAATCGGTGAGCCATCGATATGATTTTTTGTTGATAAATGCAATTGTTATATGAAAAGTAAGTAAAGTTAAGTACAAATCGGATCGTTAAGAATTCGTCTTTATAGGTATACTGCATTTTTTATCTGTTCTTTATCTATGAAATTTCATCTATTTTTAATGCTTTCAACCGTTAGTTCTATGGGAACATTGATAAAAAGTAATGTTACATCAAGTAATATTAAGCTAATATCATTGTTAATGTGTTTGCTTTTTAATTTATTAACCAAATCGAAATTATTTTTTATGTGATTTGTAGCTATTAGTATTACTGTCATATAATATCTTTTGTAGAAATGCAGCTTTTATTTATATAGTAGACTATCTACTGACGAGATTATTATTTTAAAAGGGCAATCCAGTTTGTGCACTTTCGGAAGACCATAAACTAAAGACAGCAATCCATCATTCTCTCTTTCACATATTCAAATATTTATAACTTAATTATTATAATAGTCTGATGATATGTAACTTCGATGTTTCCACCTTGTAAAATATTTTTAGTTTAGAAGTAATTTTTTTTAGTAGACTCTTTATTAACTTTTGTATAAGTCTGGTCATCTTGAAGCATTTAATTTTATTTATATGAATCTTTGTCTAATAAAACAATTGTAATGTTAGTTTCTTTGTCTACTCTTGTAAAGATAAACGTTAGGATTATTTTTAAGAAATTCAAAATTGTGTTTCTTGATCTTTGTAAAATGATTATTAGTCTCATCATTTTTATGTAAAAGTATGAAAGGAAACTTATTGATAAGCGCTATCATTCTGTTCCTTGCATTGTGTTGAGTAGCAACTGGTAGTTTTTAATATTATGTTCGATGTTCTTAATTATTTCTAAAGTTGTTTTCTTTGCATTACTAATAATGCAGAGTTTACTCCCAGTTGTACCAAATATTGTATGTCGGTCGGAATGATAAATGAGGAACAATTTTTGGTCCATTTGTTCCTTATGGTGCAATTGGACGGAGTTAGTTGGCTTTTAGTAAAGATGGAAGGATCGAGGTAAATTTCAACCATTTCTGAGCTCAACAATTTGTCCTGGATATGTTAATTTTAAAATTAATTTTAATTCTAAAAATGTTTGAAATAGGCCTTTTTAGTACTTTTGGATTAGAATATCGAAAATCTGAAGTGATGGAGCAATTTTGATTACGGATTTGATTTTAGCATACCAAAACCATTTAGGATTACATACTGCCATTTCTGGATCAAAATTTATGTCGATCTGTCTTATTAATTATTACGATTTATCTCAATTGTACTGTTTTTAGCTTAAACTTTTATGATTTATCCATATGTAGTAACTGGATTTTATATTATTATAGTTTATACAGGATGGCCTTAATTTACGGCATCACCCATCATGAGCATATAGAGCGGACTAAATTGAGTCGTAAAATCCTCTACGATTCAGTTTTTCTCTACCTTCTCAGAATGATAGTGCCGTATTTTAAGAACACCCTGTATATATAAATTTTATGTATGGAATTAATGTATACATAATTAATGTATACATAATTAAATAAACTATTTATTATTTTTAAATATTTATAAAATAATTTATTCAATTACACGTACATTAAGGTCTATATTTACACTTTATTTTGATGATAAATGCGCGCATTTATTTCTACAGTATACATAATATAAATTATATACTATACGCACGCATTTATCGATTAAAGATGTGAATACTGATTTCATATATAATATAATTAAATAATTATTTTATAAATATATATAAAAATATATATAAATATATATAAAAATATATATAAAATATATATATATAAAATATATATATAAATAAAATAATATAAATTAATTAATTAGTTGTGTCATCATTATGTGTTTTTCTCTAAGTGTAGAGAAAACAAAAATGCGCGAATTGTTAGTAGGTAATTAAATCATAACGCTGATAACGCAGATTTGTGCTTATCAGTCAACTACGGATACAAGTGGTCGTGATTTCGGAAACGGCAGACCAATGTCTTTACGGATGTGGCAATATAAAGGAAAATTCTTATCTAGAGTTACAAGACCATTCACGTAATATCATAAATCATTTCTTTCTCTACACACTTCTAAATTTAAAATAAGAAAAATTTTTGAATTAAAGTCAAAACTCTCTAAAGCCCGAATTCGTAAATAATTTTCAATCTTTGAGAGTAATTAATTAAAACTTATATTCACAGATCATTATTCAATCATTATTTGGATTAATATTTCACAAATCCCTATCTTGCAAATTATATTAACTATCTTTTAAATTTAACATTGTTGATACATATTTATAAATAAACTAAGATTTTTTTTTAAGAATTTATAGCTGATTAATCTTCAATTAGCTTAAATAATCATAAATCAATATTTGTAGTCCCTTATCAAATTGTCGGGACTATGCAAATTGATCTCCAAATAAATCTCCGAATTAACGGAATTAAAAATCCGATATAAGTCGATATAAATCTCCGAATTTATTGAATGGAATAAATCCTTTTACAGGATTAAAATAGACGCAAAATTTAGTAGTGCTGCAACAAATTTTGTACTAAAATCGAAAAAAAATAAAAAATTTACATTTTTTTCAACTCGTAGAGTTGACGTAGATGTTTATTTAATTAATACAAAAGTCTTACTCGTATGGATTGACGTACACGACAAATATGTTCCCGGACACGAGCCACATCTCAGCAACCAGTGGCGACATCTGTGCGTTCAAACATGCATTTTAAAGGTTGAACATTTCCCTATCATCTGTCAAAGTTTCATTCATTTTAGTTGACATATAACGAAGATATGATAGTTCATGTTAAACAAGATTTTGATCAAGGTAGAAATTTTAATATTTGCTTGTGATGAATTTTTTGACTTCCATTCCGCACTTTGACGCTTAATTTCTGGATCATATTGAAAGCACCATGTTTTATCACCCGTAAAATAACAATTGATTTTAGGAAGTTTGGATTATTTTCTGCGGCTGCAACGATATCTCTGGAATGATTGATTCTCATTGATTTTTGATCACTTCTGATGTGTGTGGAACAAACTTCGCACAAACCTTCGTTTTACCCAAATCTTCATGTAATATAGTTCGAATCGTTTCTCTACTGATATTTAAAGTCTCCTCCATCATTTTAGTGATTGCGATCGTTTGCAACAAAATCACGTACTGTTTCGATCATTTCGGGTGTTCGAACCAAAATTGGTCGTCCTGATTTTTTGTCATTTTCAAGTCTCTCTGCCTTCCAAAAAACGCTTATGGCACTCAAAAACAGCTGTATGATCTAGACAAGTTGACTGCCGTAAACTTGTTGCATCAAAATGTTTCTGATGCACTTTTACTAAGTTTTAAATTTAATCATTGCTCTTTGTTCCATATTAAAATTTCTACCAAAATCTTGTTTAACATGAACTGTCATATCTTCGTTATATGTCAACCAAAATGAATGAAACTCTGACAGATGATAGGGAAATGTTCAACCTTTAAAATGCATGTTTGAACGCACAGATGTCGCCATTGGTTGCTGAGATGTGGCTCGTGTCCGAGAACATATTTGTCGCACTGTGTATGCAGCACTAAAACCTGATTGTACCAACGTTACTTTGATTTTAAGCGAGACTCAAAATTCTCTTCCATTCTCTCAGCTTTAAAAAGAAAAAATGAGTTTTAAACCTCGCTTAAAGTTAAAATAATTTTGTTGGTGCAATCGAGCCTAAGTGTAGCCTGAGTTTATGAAACTAAGATTAAAAAATTAAAAAGAAAGATTTATATGTGATATGTGTAACGAACGCTGAGCAAAAACTCGGAATGGTAAATAAAGCAATAATTGTGTCTAGCAGTAGGTGTTCGATCTTGTAAGAGATGACGTTGCAATATGTTAAATAAGAAAAATAAATGAATGAGTTTGAGTGAGATATAACGATATAATAAATATAAGAAATGAATAAAAGCTGTCACTATTATCGAATTTGGAATTAAAAAAAGTCTGTAGTACCTCGATCAAGTTCAGCTGTCTTAGGCATCCCCTTAAATAATGTTTTAATTAAGATACTAATATTGATAGATTGACTGTTCTTTTTTTTTAAGATGATCTTAAATATATTGAAGATTATTTTCCATTTATTACTATTAGTAATGCTACAATAATAGATAGTAAATTACTATAATTTATAATTTATCAGTATTATATAATCTATAATTTATTAGTATTATTATTATTATTAATACTAATTATCTTGTTACAAATTAAGGCACCTAATATCATGGAAGTAAGTCGGAATGGATTCCGATTGGAATTATTCCCCAGAAAACACAATAGAAATCTACAGGGAATAATTAAATAATTCCGATCAGAATCCATTCCGATTTTGTTCCTTAATAGGTATCCAGATTAAATTAATCTAATCTAGCTGTTACAACTCTCAGTTTATATTCACCTAAACTATCATATACATATATATAAGATGTAATATTGGTTCCTGACATGTTTTTTCCTTCAATCAAAATTAAGCAATAACTGAATAACTGATAGATAATTGTACAATTTTCTAAAATGTTAAAAAAAATGTCGAACCGACACTGGGATCAATATTTGTAAAAAAAAATTTATTTGTAAATTTTATTTTTTTTACGGAAGTAAAAAGTTGGCTTGAAGTACAGCCAAAGCTGTATTTCTGTAATTACGTGTATATTTTTTAAATTAAAAATTTGTCTTACACTGATTACCGCGCAAAAATTTTTTAGTCCTTGTGTGTTCTCTTGAATTTTACATTTTCGAGAGTTATTCTGTGTTTGTATTTTTTATTTTTTTAACTGAGTTTATACAAGATATGTTTACAGTATGGTAATTTTATTTGAAATTAACTAAGGGTATTTCGTCAGACTAAACGTTAGCAAGGCCGTATAATGATTTTCTACTCGGATGGTTTTGAAAAATACGCTTAGGGATTCGAACATGGGACCTCCAGAGTCTGGATGAGTTTCTTGCGTTACGTGCTACACCATTTCTTCGATTGAGATAATTACTTATTGTCTATTATATGTTAAACAGTACACGCACGCATACATGCATGTACAAGTGCTTATATATATATATATATACACCTCACATAATTATATTATATTGGGAGTACAAATTAGTTCGATCCATTTCCCTAAAGATTGCTCCAGCTGTTGTGAATGGTTTATAGTGATTTTGGCGGTTTCAGAGAGATTAAACATCTGCTAATAATATTCAGTTTATATCGCTTTGAGTTTCATACAAACCTTGATTTTTACTGTTTGAAATGTCGAATTTTGTGCATTTGTGCAAGCAGCATTTGCGGGAAGTTTTTTGATTTTCTGCTTTAATTGAAAGAAAAGTGCGGCTGAAGCCCATCGAATGCTTGTCGAAGTTTATGGTGACACTGCTCCAACTGATAAATCATGTAGGGAATGGTTTCGATGTTTCAAGAATGGAGATTTCAACATTGAAGACAAGCCTCGCTCTGGACAACCAAAAAAATTCAAAGACAAAGAATTAGAAGCATTATTCGAAGAAGAGTCAAACGCAAGAAGAGCTTGAGAATCATTGGGGGTAACTCAACAAGCCGTTTCTGTCTCCATTGAGAGCCATGGGAATGATTCAAAAACAAGAAAATTGGGTGCCTTATGAACTGAAACCTAGAGACGTTGAAAGGCGATTTTTCACTTGCGAACAGCTGATTCGAAGACAATAGAGAAAAGATTTTTTGCACCGGATTGTGACTGGAGATGAGAAGTGGATATTCTATGACAATCCCAAGAAGAAAAAATATTACGCTAACCCGGTCAATCATTGCCATCGACCTCAACATCAACACCACGGCCGAACATTCATGGTTCGAAGATCATGCTCTATATCTGGTAGGATCAAAAGGATCTTGTTTATGAGCTGAAACCTGATGATTCCATTACGGGCGATCGATATCGGCTACAATTGATTTGTTTGAGCCGTGCATTGCGAGAAAAACGGCCGGAATACGAGCAAAGATATGATAAAGTTATTCTTTTTCATGACAATGCTTGGCCTCATGTCGCTAAAGTCGTAAAAAAATATTTGGAAACGCTCAAATGAGATGTTTTACCGCACCCGCCGTATTCTCCAGACATTGCTCCTTCGGGTTACTAGTTGTTCCGAAGGATACAGTCACCGGTTCACTTCTTTCGCAGAAAATTGGCTCCAAAATTGGATCGCCTCCAAAGACGAGTCATTTTTTCGAGATGGAATTCGAAAATTGCCTGAGAAATGGGAAAAAATAGTAGGCAGCGATGGACAATATTTTAATTGATCTGTTCATTCATTTTGTTTTGAAATAAATGCACAAAAAAATGGACCGAACTAATTTGTATTACCACTAATTCTGACAATATTTAAAAAATATATATTTAAAAATATCGTACGTTTTAATTTATGATTTATCATAAAATTTATATAAAAATTCTTCTATCGATCCTTTTTAGTCATAAAAGTTTATATTTTTAACTTACATTATTTTATCATAAATCATTTTTATTGTGCGTAATGATATTACAATATAATATTTATAAGCAATATTGATATAAATTAATATTTCAATTTTTACCCAATATTGATATTATATACATATTATTGATATCATATTGGTGTGCAATACTGGAAATGTATTTGCATTTATTTTATAGTCAATTTTGGCCTTATGTTGGACAATAATGGCTAATCTATCCCCAATGTCAATATAACCAATGCTCAACCAATATATCACCAATAAATTATATTAAAGTTTATTTATTATATATAAATAATAAATAAATAATAAATAAAGGTTTAAGGACTCATCTCGATCAATAAATCTTCAAATCTTTTTTCATAGCTACTACGTACATTTAATGATTTTTTCATTAAACAGATGTCAGGCCAAAAACAATCAGCTTATCGTGAACCAATTAATATATATATAGTCTAAATTGGAAATCAGACAAAAATACGGCAATCTTCGAAGAAATTAACAACTAGCTAAATTGTTACATTTATTTTGTCGTTCTGAACAATATCTTAAAATATATTGTTGTAATCCCTATTGATATGCTTAAAATTGAAATGGTTGCTTCTACGATAAGAAACTCATAGAACTTTTTTTGTAGAGAATTTCCTACAAATATTACAATATAATAATCTTTTTGCCATAAAACCAATAAATTTCGAAATATTCGTAAAAAACTGCTTTTTTAATTTTTAATCCTCTATAAAATTTTAAGCAGGGATAACATCAATAGAGACTTTTGAGATATTGTTTCAGAATGACGAAATAAAAATCCAGGCAAAAATTTAGCTAACTGCTAATTTTTCAGCAGAAAATTTCTAATTGCCTTGAATCATATAAAGATAATATATAATATTTATTAGTTTAACAAAAACTCGACTATCGTGTTAAGAATATATCTCATAATAGGGAACCGTTCTTTAATATTATTAGACTATGTAGAGTATATTTATTTTTTACTTGATTCAGATATTTTGTTATTATCTAAAAATGCTCCAGCTAACACTCAGTGATGGATTAAGCATTTTGCCGCTAGGCCAACATCTAGATGGCTTCATTAATTTCTAACTTTGATAAAAAGGAAAATGGATAAAAAAAATGATTTATACCTTCGCATTAACTAGTAAAAACATTCAATTGCATTTTGTATCTTGCCGAAACGCGGATATATACAAGATCTTAGCATTACTCAGCATTACTGAATACTTCTGTACTACTACAGTAATGTAGTAGTGCTGTAGAACAGTAGTGCTGTAGAACAGTAGTGGCTCAAAATTTCCTCTGCTCAGTAGTACTTTTCTACAAGGGGAGCACATCGTGATGTTTTTTTATACGGACAATAACATTCCTTATCTGAGCGAGCAATTTGTCTTGTGTACTTATTTTTCTTTTGTATATTTCGTCCTTTATTCAACCTCATAAACAAAAATTCATTGAGGTAAGATCTTTGTGACCAATAAATCATACTGCCACGACTAATCCACCGATTAGGAAAAGTGATGTTGAGATGTTGCATTACAAATCGGGTATGATGAGAAGGAGCTCCGTCATGTTGAAGATACATACTATACTGTATAGCCAAACGAATGTTCTCTAATTGTTCTGATAATATATTTTGCAGAAATTCCAGGTAATTTTGTCCTCATACGGTCTTCTAAAATAACTGGACCTATCAACATGTCATTGATCACACATTGATAGAGAAACTTGAAAATTTGTTTCCATAATACAATATGGATTTTCGTGAGACCAGCGATGATACGTATGTTATGCGTAAATGTAGCTTCATCAATAGTATAAGAATAGTATAAAAGGAAGCAATTGTCAATTGGTATGTAACTAATGACAAAATTCTGGACGCATAGCATTGTCTCTGTGAAGATTTTGCACATGTTGTAGATGAAATTTACAAGTTGTTTTCATGTAGTATTCCATATACGTGTATGTTGTGTACCAAGCGTGTAGCAATTCTTCGCGTGCTAATACTAGAACTACGCTGTATCATTTGAATAATATTTTCTTCTTCGTTCACATTTCGTTGATATCCTCATTCAAATATAATATGAACACTGGGAAGCGTACCACATTCACGCAATCTATTGAAAATCTTGAAAAACACTCCGATTCGGAATTCTGTGTATAGGAAAGCGTCGATGATATTCTCTAACAGCAATAGAAACACTATCATCACAGAAGTCGTAACATGCAGCATAATTGTATATTCGGCATGTGTGAATACGTGCGGCATTTTTAACAACGCTTCTACAACATTACAATCAACACTGACTATTGTGTTAATTGTAACACTGTAAACGCTTAACAGGTCAGAGAAAACAGAAAATAAACAGTGCCAAAAGAAGTGAACTAAAATAAGTGACAATATTGTATGCCAATATTTTGCTAATATTCGCCCTATCTTGAAAACCGTTCGAAATAGATACATGTTTATAAGAACATTTTTGCTTAAAATGATCGATATTCCTCAACTCCCAAGATATTGACCCTTCCTGAAACACTCTGTATATATAGTATGTATGTATATATGTATATATTGGATCAGTGCAAAAGTTCGTGCTCGATTTATTATTCGAAGTCAAACAATTGCAATTTGGTTAAAGATAAACGAAATTTAAAATTAAAAAAGGGTTTTAAAACTTGAAATCTGTTTCTAATCTTTCAAATAATTATTATATTTTTTGAGTTTTGTAATTTTTACGTATAGAAAATTACGAGCTGAAAAATTTTCTTTTGTAGGTCTAGCGCGCCCAAAAAAATTTGAGAAAATTTTTCGATTCTTTATCGTAAAAGCTTGAAACTTTCCCTACAAAATCGTTTTTTTTTAATAGTCCTTCGATTTTTTGTTACTGAATTGTTACTAATTAAATAAAATGAATATTTTAACTTTAATTGTTCATAATTCTATCAAAACCATCACAATTCAAAAAATAAATTCTTAAATTCTCTCAGATAGAATTTAGATTTAGATTTTATTTTATTTTTAACAAAAATAGCAGCTGTTTGAAATTTAAATAATAAATCGGACACGAATTTTTGCATTGATGCACAAAAAGGATAATTTTTTAAGTAAGCAACTATGTATTTTCTTTCCATTAATTGATTCATTTCATTGTTTTGCATATAAAAATATTAAGGTACGTTATAAAAAAATTAATGGTTTATGAATATTTAACATTTCATGTCAATATATGCCACAATAAAGTATGAAATATCTCGCAAACTATTGGTTTTTTATATCATTATCTTAATGCATTTATATGTAGAATAATTAGAGAAATTGTGTTGTGTAAAAGAAATCAATAATTCTAAAAAAGTGAAGGTGACCTCGAAGTCTCAAAAAATATAATTTTGAGAAAAATTTTTTGCTCATCATAATATGTGTCTCTTTGAATCAAACAAGATTCCTTGTAATATTTTCTCGTATCATCAAAAACAACGAAGACATTTTAAATAATCAAGTTAACATCCTATATATGTATAGTACAAGGTGTCCGGTAAGTTTTGACAAAGCGCTTGTATGTAAAAACGGACTAAACTAAATCAGAAAGTCCTATATCATTTTGTAATTTTCGCAATAGTTAATAAGATTAATTACAAAAATCGCTGAATATTGATTTTCAATAATTTTTTTAATTGGTTTTCAAATATTATAAACTTTATAGGAAAACAACAACAACATGTTTTTTTTTCTTATAAAGTTCCAAGAATTTTTTTTTGAGAATTTTTTAGTACCATATTTTCTTATATTGGTAAAAATATTGGA
>NW_012130127.1:681836-686179 GCF_000143395.1 Atta cephalotes | reverse complement strand
GAAAAGAAAATAAACAATTTTTGTTTTTTGCTGTTTTTCTATAAAGTTGATAATATTTGATAAAAAATTATTGAAAATCAATGTTCAGTAAATTTTAGTAATTTCTTGTTAATAATTCAATTTTTAGTTACATCTTGTTAATTATAAAAATGGCAAAATGATAGAGGCTTTTCGACTCAGTTCAGTCCGCTCTATTTACAGCGCTTTATATATATAAGTCGCGTTATATTTAAAAATGTATAAATAAATATAGTTAAATATAGTAGAATATCCTGATTACGAATCATTGTTTATTATTTACTATTATTATTTGTTAAGAGACGTGATAAAGCATCTGCAATAAAAAATTATATACAACATCAATATATTAGATATGAAATCGAGGATTAATTGATCTTTTAAAATATTTTAAATATTATTAATTATGATTACTTTTGATCAGCAGGAATGAAGTGTGAAAGGAGGATAAAAACGAAACAAATATAAGTGTAATATAAAAAGAGTTCTTTCTATCCAAAATTCTATCCAAAATTTGTGAGCTCGAAAAGAGAAGAAAATATTGAAAGTATCTTCTTAAAAAATTTTTATTTAATTATTCAATCGATATATATGTGATATATATATATATATATATATATATATATGTGAATATAATCACATACATAAAATTATTTTAATTTCAATATTATTTCCAATGTTGTATAACATTAAATCACTCAGGTAATGACACATAATCTATTTAAGCAAGCGATGTTATCGTTAGATACTGGGAAAATCCGGAAAAGCATCAAAATTATGAGTCGCTCGGTCGGGTATCCCAGATTTGCATAACTCAGTTTGTCAGTAAATGATTCTACCGTATCTAATGAAGTTTCTATTTCCATCATGAGAACTATTTTGCGACAAGTATCTATATAAAATTATAGTCGTATTGATATCTTGATATTTTTGTCGCTGATGAAAGATTATATAAATCAGATATAAATCATCATCTACAAAAATATATAACACAAATGTTTAAATCTGCAAATGTATATGTATATTCAAATAAAGCAAAAATTCTATGATTTTTGGATACGTGAAATTTCATAACTATTACATGTTAGTATGGCAAATTTTTCATAGTGTGCATTTAGTTTTTGATACAGTATTTTAAAAATAGTC
The DNA here is from genome assembly GCF_000143395.1 of Atta cephalotes. NCBI lineage: Eukaryota > Metazoa > Arthropoda > Insecta > Hymenoptera > Formicidae > Atta > Atta cephalotes. The sequence goes on along the minus strand of NW_012130127.1, from coordinate 685,015 downwards.
TTAACATATCATTAATTATGTTAATTATAAAGACCATTAGAGTCATAACGTGAATGACAGATTGATACGAATAGATCGACAATCGATAAATCAACGCATGTATGTCTCTTACTACATTGCAATGCAACTTTTTTTAAACTTTTATATATAAATTGAACTTTTATATATAAATATTAATACCGTACACATAAAAACATACACACAAAAATGTCTGCGAATTTATCCATTTGTAATGTAATTTTATCAAAAGATCTCCTAGATTTTTATTAAAATTATCTCACTCGAAATTATTATAATTCACATACATCTCACATACAAAATAAATAATAAAGTTAATTTATAATTTAACTTAATTATTTTCAAATAAGTTAATTTTTAAATTTAATTTTTAGTTAGTATAAATTATATAAATATTACATTTTTAATTTATTAATATTTTTCTAATAAATTAAAACTTTTTTGTTTCTTTAAAGGCATTAATGTTCTTTTTTAAAAAAATTTTGATATTAGATATTGTTAGACAATCCGTTTTCGTAATTCATTGTCATTGTAATCATGTAATTTTGTTACTTTAACAAAAAAAAAACAAACAAAGATTTGTCTGGAGAGACTGATAATTTGAAAGGAAAATTAAACAAATAAAATATTTCTATTAAAATTCAATAATGATTTCCAACACATTATGCGTAATTATGATTATTTTTATATTACTCTTATATATAATTTATATATAATTTAATATATAATTTTAATATATAATTTTATATATAATTTAAAAAGGAAAAAAATGATTTCCTTTTAGAAAACTATATTTCTTCATTATTTCATATAAAATTTATATTTATAAGTAAAATAATTAATAATTGATAATTAAAATAGTTAAATTTTAATGTTTGAAATAGTTCAATTTTTAACTGATTTTGGTATCGGCGCCAAGACCGAAATGAGACAGAGACGAAACTTAAAATCCAAATTCAAGACCGAATAAAATCCAAACACGAGACTTTTTGTACCGAGAGTCTCATCAAGACTTTCGAATTTTGTAAATGTATATCTTTATATAATAAAGATTAAGATATAACTTCCAACATATACATTAAACTGTACAAAGATCCAATAGATACATATTCGTATATAGTACTGAAAATAAAAAAAAGTTAGAAATATATTAATATTATCATATTGTTATGTTATCGGAATATGTTACCGGAATATTGTATGATATAATACTGTATGAATTTTGAAAAAAATTTTTAGTAAATTTTTTGAAATTAGATTTAATAAAAAAAGAGATTAGATATTTCCTAGAAACAATAAATCCTTTTATTTGCATTTAATTTAAAAAAAATTCAATGAACTTTATGGAGCACCTAATACTTAAGAATTAAATTAACCTACACTTAACACATATATAGGCATGTACAAGTAAAGCATGTACAAATTTTAAGTGAAAAAAGTAAGTTATAAATAATAAAAATATAAAAATTTAATTTGGCGCTTCGCCTTGACGATATGATTTTGTGTACATTCTAGCGGCTGTAATTCTTGCCGGAAATAAAAAATTAAGAAATATTTTTAATTTTTATAAAATTTCATCCTAAATGAACCTAAAAAATTTTAAAAATATATATATAAATTAAAATTTTGTGCGACTTTGTAAAAAAAGTTATAATTTTTACTAGATACCATCCTTGATTGAACTTAAAAAATTAAATAAAAATCAACACTAACAATTTCTTTTATATACAAGGTAGCTCCAAATTTTGGCCTCACTCATCCTGAATAGGTAGAGCGGACTAAATTGAGCCGAAAAGTCCTCTATCTTTTGCAATGTTCGCAATAAATTAACGCGATATTAACGTTTAAAGATAACCGAATACGCGCGTCTGCCCGACTTATTGTTACCGAAAGGCGCGCGGGCCGCGAGGAGCGAGGATGGCTTAGCTAAAATTATTACAATAAGAGTCAAGACGACACAGACTGGAAGGACGCTATTGCTAGGACTTCGTTTACACACTCACACAGAATATATTACACAAACTCACGTTTTCATTAACGCATACATGATATGTGTATACAAACACACATTTTCTCTAACATATCGCACGGACCCAAGACCAATCCCGAGACGAATCGGTTTTGCCTTGACTCTCATTAGTGAGGCCTAGCAGGCGCGGCGCGATCTACAACTAAAGAACTATAACTAAAGTTATAGTTCTTAAAGTAAAAAAGTCGCTCAAAAATGTCCTCAGAAGGTTAACATCGGAATTAACTCTCACCGATTTTAATAAGCTTTGAATATGTTGTAGAATATGAAAAAATATTAAACCTATATTTTTTTGTTTGTGCTTATCTCTATAAGAAGATGCTAAAATTATCTGTTTATTATTTCCACTCGATGAAAAATCTACTCTCGGTGAATTGAATTTATGGATTGCAAAAGTGTTATTACATAAATTAAACCAAGCACAGGACCTCAGTTGCACTGGATTTCATAAGAAAATCTAAAGAAAGTTAAAAAATTTATTTACTTTTGGCTCGTACTGCTATCACTTCAGATATATATTTGCTAGATATAAGAGTTTTAGAGTCCATTTTTTTAAAATAAGCATGCAGCTGAAGTCATATTACTGGAACGAACGATATCGAATTTGTAAAACTAAGATTGAAGATCTAGAAGAAAAATATTTTCACTTAATGGAAAATACGTGTATACGGATGCTTTACGAAGACTGGTCAAATGTCAACAGAGCCGAAATTCCATGTAGCAGTTGCGCGGTCTTATAATAGATGGTGCTGGCATATGTTAGATAAGGACAGATGCATTTGAGTAAAACAGAACTATATATATTATATATTATATATATATATATATATATATAAATACATGACACACAGCCAAACAAAACACACACCTATACTACACACACATATTTGCTGCTATTTTGAGGGCAAATAAAAAATAATGTTCTTTATGTATACATATATGGGACATTCGATCTTTATCAAATAGAACACCCCCTTCTATCCAAAATTCAGTTTACACAAAAATTTCTTTCTGAGCTCAAATTGTAAGTACACATGTCTATTTTCTTTAGCACTCAGGCCTTTTTGGAAATTCAATGTGATAAATCTAACATGGTTAACATGGCTGTAACCTTTTTTAGCTTTTCTCCTAT
>NW_012130127.1:673646-680513 GCF_000143395.1 Atta cephalotes | reverse complement strand
ACAATTCGATGGAGAAATAACTTTCTTTTTGTACCTGGCGAGCAGCATTTCGCAAGTGGTTTTTCGGTTTTCCTGTCTTTCATTCAGTTCATGTCGAACTCATTTTCCCATCTTCTGGATCTTTCCCATGGATTTCAAACGTATGGAGACGGCTTTTCGTGTCACATTCAATTGATCCGCGAGTTGTTGTTGAGTTTGAGCGTCATCCTCATCCAACAATGCTTGCAATTCACTGTCTTCAAACTTTTCCACGTTCTTCATTTCTCACATTTCTCAAAATCGCCACTTTTGAATTTTTTAAACCACTCAAAGCACTGTGATTTACCAAGAGCATGCTCACCGTAAGCTTCGACAAGCATTCGATGCGATTTTGCAGCAGTTTTCTTCAAATGGTAACAGAAAATCAATGCTGTCTGTAAATCGTTTCCAGGCACAAAATTCGACTTGTTCAACGCTATTACAAACTATACTGTTGTATGAAACTTGTATTATTGTGAGTTGAAAATCTTTGTCAGATGTCAGAACAAGGAAATGGCGTCAAGGAAGTTGGCGCCATCTGACGGCAACTACATTGACAGCTATGGCCATCTATTGATAAATTTCGGTTTCATATTTATATACCTGGTAATAATTTTTCTATGGAGGCGCTTCGAAGATTTCAAAGTTATCTCCATTTTGTTTAATGGAATTATATGATTTTTCTACGTAATATAATTCCTCTAATTATTTTGCGTATAAAAAGTATTAAAGAAATATCAAAAAAAATCAATAATTTACGAGATATTTTATACTTTATTGTAGCACATGTTGACAAAGTATTAAATATCACGTATTAACTTTTGAGGAAGAATCCCCGTTTGCCTACAAAACGATTGCTTACAGTTTTGTTTGCACACAGCAATATTGCACACAATGTATTGTACACACGACAATACTGCACACAGCACATTGCATGCACGACAATATTGCACATAATACATTGTACACATGACAATATTGCATATACGTATAGCGTATTGCATATACAGCAATATTGCACACAGCACATTGCACATACGACAATATTGAACACAGCACATTGCACACTCGACTCTATTGGTCTAGTTTACATTCTACACTTAATACAGGTACTAACTAGTAATTTTTTTATTAAATTATCTTAATTACGACGATTCGTGTAAACATATACATATGTGTATATAAATAATCATTTTGATGCATATTGTATCAATTTAGTACATCATTCTTTAAATACATCGTTAAAATGAAAATAATTTAATAGAAAGTTTCCAGGTAAAACAACAAGTTACGATATCATTTTGACGTTATCATGACTTATTGTTTTGGGTTACTACTTAGTACACATATCAAGTACACGATGTAAAGGGCCAACAGCATCGTATGTACAAAGTGGTGTGTGCAATTTGCTGTGTGCAATATTGTCGTGTGTGTAATGTGCTGTATGCAATATTGTTGTATATATAAACTCTGTGTGCAATATTGCTGTGTGCAAACGAAGCAAATTTTATAGGCAAACGAAGCCCTCCCAACTTTTGATAATCATAATACTTTTATAAATTAATTAATGAGGCGAATAAATTTAAATATACTTACTATATTTGCTTTACAAATTTTGAATTTTAAGTATAATTTAATGATGTAAAGAAAACGCATATTCGCTCATTTATAAAGATATTTTGTCTGCATATTTTTTTGAAGCAACTATGTGTTTTCTTTATATTAATTGATTCATCTCATTATTCTGTTTATAAAAATATTTAATAAGGTTTTTTTTAATATTTATTAAGGTCTGATTTTCAAAAAAATTAAGTTTACGAAATATTTAATATTATATATCAAAATATGAGAGAATTATATAATATACAATATGTCGTAAACTACTGATTTTTTGTATATCTTTAATATATTTATATGTAGAAAAATTAGTGCAATTATATGTAAAAAATCATATAATTCATTCATCAATTTAAAAAAATAAAGGTCACTTTGAAAGTTTTTCATCCATAGAAAAATTATTAGTAGCATATTATATCTATCTCTCTTGATGTTATACAATTTCAGTAAATAAATTATTTCATATTTCTAAAAATAGCCAAGACATTTTAGATGGAACAAGATACTGTTCCATCCTATATAAGTGCCATTATTAACTTAAATATATTATTAAATTATATTAAATTATATTATTAAATTACAGATAAGAATTTTAATTTAGCAATCGTTGCTCCAAGATTATTATCCAGCGATTCATATGTATTTAATTTATTAAATAAATTTACTAGATTTTATTAATCTATTTTTATTAATTTATATACCTACTGAATGATATGATTCAAGTCGGTAAACATTTTTTTAATATTATTGACATGATAACTGAATACTGTTGTGTTTTGTTGCGTAAATAACATATATTTTGATGCAATTTTCATATTTTTAAACATACATAATGAATGAAATTATGAATTGTGATTATATAACATCAATTGCATTTTATTACATTCTTCATGAACAAAGGAATTTGAAGAAAAAATCATATAAATGCTGTTAATATATATTTTTACATACATATTTCACGTATTATGTAATATTGAATAATTGTGTGTTTCTCTTGAAGTAATAAAAGATTTTGACGTTACATAATATATATGTATATTTATAAAATTACATTAAATTTATAAAATTATTGAATTTCATTTAAAAAAAATATTTTTGTGATGTTAATTACATTTTATTTAATTGGATATCCATTCTTGATTTAATCTGCGACATTTTAAAAACAATCCCAGATATCTATTTGACGTAATTGGTCATTTTTAACAAATCTGACGTCCTATTCATCATTGTAAAAATAACGTGGATTTATCACAGCTATGTCATATTAACCAATATCAAAAATATGTCATTATTTTCGTATTATTAACGGCATAAATCAGTGTTGGGATTTACTTGTTAGTTACTACTTTACATTTCCGCCGAGTCTTGCGCCTTACTACACTCACGCACAACCTAAATGCCGATCGATTTAGACTGTGCATGGGTTGGTGAAGTAAGACATAACTAGTATAAATAAATGACGTTATTAATTGATCACTAATAACGTTATCGTATATGATCACCAATACGTCGTCGATTAATCATTTATCTGACGTCAATAAGTATGATGTTGTAAATATGTCATAAATAAACGTCATTAATTGGTAAAAAAGATAACGTTATTATTACTTTTTCTTAAATAGATCATGACGTCAACAATTCAAAATGACTAACTATCGACGTCAAAATGATTACAGTTTGCTACCTGGGATGTGTAATATAATTATATAAGAATATTGAATTTTGACGAGTGTATTCTATCTATTCGACATTCACAAGATATTCATGAGATTTTCGCGTAACGCATAGTGTTCATTTAGTTCCTGACGTATCTATTTCTTCCTAATTAAATCGCAATGGAATAATTTATTCGCTGGGAAATCCTGCAGTTTTTCGTAAATCCCCGCCGCATTTTTGTCACGCAAAATATAATTAAATGAATTAAAATATGACTATATATATAAAATATTAGACTCTCAAAGATAAACTTTGTTACTTGAGAAATGATATTTATTTCTTACATTATTTCAGAAAAATAAACTATAGAATAAACTTCTCCTAATAAGTTTGTGCGTCATGACGGTATGATGTCTGATAAAACGGACAGGAAATATAACGTGGTGGGGCGTACACTCGTGCACCTTAAAAGCCTTACATGCTATGAGAAAAAGTCAGTATTCAGTTCATACTTACAATTGGCAGTAGTTCAACAGATTTTTTTCAATTCGGGTTTGACGGTAGATGCCATTTGATAAAACGTTGAAAATAATAATCTAACTTCCGGAAAAAATATAATACAATCACAAATATACATATATATGCGTCAGTTCTATAATTTTTCAAATATTGATAGAACAATTATTCATTGTTATTATATCAAAGTTGTGGGTAAGTTAAATTTTTTAAAACTAAGTTAAATTAAAATTAACAACCTTGAAACTAGTTAAGAATACAAATTAATCCATAATAAAATTAATTGAATTAAAGATTAAGTTAAAGATTAAATTAATAAAAAAATTAAAAAACTAAAAATTAAATTGTTTAAAAAAAATATTTTTGTGATGTTAATTACATTAGTTTTTATTTAATTGGATATCCATTCTTGATTTAATCTGCGACATTTTAAAAACAATCCCAGATATCATCTATTTGACGTAATTGGTCATTTTTAACAAATCTGACGTTATTGTAAAAATAACGTAGATTTATCACAATTGTTCATAAAAAAGAAAATTTTAATAAAATAGTACGAATCTTGTGATCGATGGACAACTTTTTCGATTATTCATTCGTTAGCAAAACTAGCAATTTTTTATTATAAATTCTTTTCAAAGTATCATCCTACTGACCTGCCGACCGATGTATACTACATCCTAGACAGCACTGAATATTTATGATAAATATTTATTATTATTTATTATTATTTTTTAATGTTATATAAATATTTTATACATATTTTACATAAGCTTTATTCGAAATATTATTAAAAGATAAACTAAATATTTAATGTAATATTTATGACAAGTATAAATATTCCTGTTAAGTATTTTTTTATTTTTTTTATTAATTTGAATTTTAATGTTTTATTAAGTATTTCTATAGCATTTACTACAAGATTTACAATAAATATTTCATAATATTTACATATATATGTTTATGATATCTATGCAATTTAAGATCACAAAAATAAAAATTTACAAAGTAACAATATTTAAAATAAGCCTTATAAATATTTATGAATATTTTGTAAATATTTTATAAATATTGTCTGCTGTCTGGGGACGTTATAATAGTTTCAGTGCTAATATAGAACTGAGATGAGTAGTAGACCGGTAACAAATGAAAATTCTGCTTTTTTCGTGTGTGACATTAGTAGAAAAGCATGCGCCTTTCGATGATTTTATTCACGCCATGATTAAAGGCCTAGTTTACATCGTGCACTTGATGCGAATACTAATTAGTAACTTTCTATTGAGTTATTTTATGATGAATTCGATCATTCACACGCTGGATCAGTGCATATTAAAAATCGCTTTATGTAAAACATCTCAATGCAGTTATAAAATATCTCAATACAGCTATATAATCAATAACAATACCTAACAATGAAATGATACATATATATTTTGTTAAATAACATAATAATATCATTAATAATAATATCATAGTTCAAAATATTTATATGTTTTTATATTTAACTTTATTAATTTCATGTATAGCAGCTTTTAATATACATTGATCTAACATGTGACAGAATTCTGTCACTTACACTATGTTAATTTCGGCGATACATGTAAACATATATACATATATGATATGAGTATTTAATTAATCATGATGCATATTATACCAATTTAATTCATCATTCTTTAAATTCATTCCAAATCATTCCAAAAAACATTTTGCTAAGCTGGAAATTCCTTTTAGCATTTTCTCTAAGCAAAAAATCTTACATGAATCAAGCACTTATTATACTTATTATATAATATATATCTATATCTCTAAAAATGAGGACATATGAGGATATATGTGCTATGATCAAAAATAAATTCCTCTACTCTATAGAAAATTTTATTATAATAACTCGAATAGTCTTTTGAAACAAGAGGCTACAAGATACTAGCGGCACGCTTATTTGTTAGAAGAAGTTTGTCATTTACGTACTACGCGTGCATCAATATAAGCAAGACATTCTGCTAACATTGAGAGGATTGCAATCATAATCCTTCAGTACTTTATAGTTGTACAAAATTTCTCTTACTTTGTAGAATGTAATTTTCTTGAGATACATAAATAGAATGTCTCTGACATTAACACGAAACAACTAAACGGTTAAAAAAATATTTTTTTTTTTAGTGATTAAGATAATTTAATAGAAAGTTACTAGTTAATATGCATATTAAGATGTAAAAAGAGTCAAAACCTCAGAGTATCGTCTTATGACGCGTATCGCCGTACGCGCATATTCACGTATCGAAAGATCCGATCAGTTCCGCTGTTTTACGTACGCTAGTACGCGACAATTTTGTTCCTAATATTCCATGCAGCGGATCGCGCATATGCAGATTAGTGGATCGCTAATGCAAGCAGATTTAACAGAATCATTTTGTTAAATCTGTTTGCAATTTTTACAAACAGATGATGCCCTAAAAAAGAATGTTAGAAAAGTTAGTAGAATCAAATGTTAGAAAAGGATTATCTAGTAGCATATATACCGGAGTTAAACTATTTATTTTTAAAAAGATAAACAATGATAATTTGCTCGTTATTGAAACACAAAATAATATTAAAATTCGGCCAAAGACGAGCGAATAAATTAAGATGTTTTAAATATCGTAATAGAATTTAATGTTTAAAATACATTAAGCGAAACTAATTCCAAATTTACAAATCTCTTTCGGTCGCAAAAATATTACAAAATTAATACATGTATAATTGTTGATTAAAAATTATATTTACGTTCGGAATATATAGTCAATGAGTATATAAAATTATTTCTCATAATCATCTTATTAGTTAATTGATTACTCTCTTACTAATAACAGGCTATATTATTCCTTTGTATTAAAAATTCTGTCGATTAATTGGAAATCATACAATACAGAAGACATATTGATTAGAGATATGTCTTCTGTATTGTATGGTGAAGGCATCTGATTGTAAACGGTGAATTAATTTATATCTGAGAAATGAATTATGCAAACGAATACGCAAATTAAACTATTGTACTAATATCACGAATTAAATTAAATT
>NW_012130127.1:669252-671273 GCF_000143395.1 Atta cephalotes | reverse complement strand
GTAGTAGTAGTAGAGAGAGAGAGAGAGAGAGAGAGAGAGAGAGATGAGTGAAATTTTTATGAAGAAACGGCAAAAATGGGTACTTTTTTAGTTATTGTTTTCTGCATCGTTTTGAGTGCATCGTTCGAGTTAAATCGGAGAGTTAAAAGTGATAAAGTAGACCTGAAAAAATGAGTCTAAATTCAACTCCATATGATTACAATATAACTTAAAAATATGTATATAAAGCTCTGAGAATAAATCATCTAAAACAATGCTGAGATTTACTTGCACATTTTGTTTTTCTTGTACATTTGATTTTCAGCTTGGTTCCTTATTTCAACCTGCGCAACCTAAATGCCGATCGACATTGATCTAAAACTTTAAGAAGCCAATTAAAAGCCTACGCGATTGGTACGCAAAAGTTAATATTTACTCATCGAAAATAATCCGCATATGTTTCAATCGACGTTTTCCTTTTCAATGTTAAAACATTAATTAGTTTTTTTAATATTTAATTTGGAGAGATTATTAATGTTGTTTCAGATGGACTGCGTTAAAAGTTCGACAGTAATGGCGCGCAACCATATTTTTGAAATAAATTCGTTTACATAAGAATACGTATATATGTACATATTAGTTCAACATCTGACTTTGACCGTCAAATGGCGCTTTTCGTATTTAGATAACATATTCATATAAAATGGTCTCAATTCTAATCTTATCATTGTTTCGTATACATAGTGAACTAATAATTAATAAGTTTGGCAATGATACAATACAAATAAATTATTTTACATCAACATGCAATATAGAGGAGATTATGGTTATAAATAACAAGGGCTGCAATACAGTAATTGTATTGCATAAGAATGATTATAGTCACTTTTTTTATTCTTGCTAATAATTTGTTTAAAAAGTGACGTCAGAAATTTTTTCTTTTCATTGAAAAGTTGGAGTTTCTGTGAAGAGATACAAAAAATTTGGTAAGAGAATTTACTGTAAGTTCTGATTATGTATGCAACATAAACGAACAATCTTACTATTACATTGCATCGTTGATACAAAACAATTTATTTTTATTGTATTACTGTTAAATTTGTTAATTAATAGTTCATTATATATGAACAAAAAAACCAAATAGTAATATTTCAAATAGTAATATTCAAAAAAGAACAAATTTCGTCAAAAAAATAGAGTTTAATATTTCTGGAAATTAATCACATGAAATTGACTTTTAATTCATTTTTTCAGATCAAATGTCTACTTTAAATAATAATGTTTATCTTATGTCACTTTTAATTCTCCTATGCACTCAAAACAATGTAGAAAACAATAACTGAAAAAATGCCCATTTTTATCATTTCTTCAAGAAATTTCACTTATCTTCAAGCCAGTACCTCCGATTTTATTCGAAGTATAAAGCTCGGTACTTATTTTATAAGAAATTTGAGCAGCAGAACAAAAAAGCTCTCTTATCATTTTTTGTTATCTCTTCTCATTTAATCGAAAAACAAAAAAGTAGTTTTGTTGATTAATTACTTCCAAATGTCTTCGTGAATGTTGTAGCACTTTCTGATTTAGTCTTTTTATATATTAAACTATTCATTAAACAAGAAAATACCTGTTTTTGTAATTTCTTCCTTTTGGCGACCTCTGGCGACTGACTTAAATGTAAATATATAGTGTCTACCTAGACAAAATATTAAAATGGTTACATTTCCGATTTTTTAAATCATATTAATATTTATAAATATTAGGCCTAATTGTCAATTAAACAAATGGCATTGTTTCATTTTCAGATTAACAATATGGTCTCGTGTCATAATTTCAATAACTATTTATTGATTGCTATTAGTTTAAATGCAATTTTGATCGCGGCTGTACCTTTTGAGCTTATATTAGTTAATGTGGTAAGTGTACTTATTGTTAGATAACATTAATCATCACATTCACAGAAATTCTCTCTCTCTCTCTCTCTCTCTCTCTCTCTCTCTCTCTCTCTCTACTCTCTCTCTCTCTCTACTCTCTCTCTACGTACT
>NW_012130127.1:657420-669232 GCF_000143395.1 Atta cephalotes | reverse complement strand
AATACTCTCTCTCTCTCTCTCTCTCTCTCTCTCTCTCTCTCTCTCTCACTCACTCACTCATTCACTCACTCATTATTTCAAGACGCCATTTTTTTGGGCAAAAAATTTCCACATCTGGCAATCTTGCACAGTCTGATGAATACTGACCTTTATTATTCCAGAATTGCTATATTTGAATGATTTACACTTTATAGGTATTTAGACATGGCGATCGAACACCTGATAATAATGGTCGCGAAATGTTTCCAAACGATCCATATATAAATTATTCTTTCTATCCGACAGGCCTCGGACAATTGACCATAGTAAGTACACATATAATATCATCCGTGATGTAAGAATATAAGTATTTCGCTCCTAAAATGCGTTGACCAATGATAGAATTGCCACAAATGCAAAAGGCAATATGGCTGTATGATCTGTGACAGACAAAGAAATAGAAAATAGACCCCATCTAAGTAATATAACGACAAAAATGAGAGAGAGGGACCATGGAAGATGGCCAATGTCCCTATCATTCTCTCTCTCATTATATCATTAAGTGGAAAGAAATGAAGATTGGCTGTCATCCACGATATCTTTCTCTCTTTTTGTCGACTATACTACTTATATATATAGATAGGATCTGTGCATTCTCTATGTCTTTGATGACAGATTAAATTTAGGTTATACGTTGCCATGATACTATCATGTTGCGCAGTCGCGCTACATTTCAAAGTAAATTTTGATTGGATACTCCAAACTCCACCACTACTATGCGCAACGAAACCTTGTATTCTTCCCAAATAGCACATAAAGCTGGAAACACAATAAAAAGGCAAAGATTTCAACTTATCAGAAACCATAAGAAAACAATAACAGAATGGAAGTTTTCTGATAGATTGAAATCTTTTATTCCCTGTTCCAATTGCCTGTTCCTGTGCTTTTCATTGTGTTTCCAGCTTAATGCTTACAAAACGTTAACAAAGCGCTACTGTACTACTTGGGTTATATCATGGTATTATCCAGAATAAATTGTTTATTTTTTATGAAAAAAGTAAGAACTATAAATATAATGCTTTTAAAACGTATTACATCTTTTTATAAACATTCATAATTCTTTGAATAAAAAATCGCGTGCGATTAAAATTGATTTTTCGTTTTTAACAAATATTGTACGTTACTCCGTTCGTCTTTTATTAGGTGTAGTAAAAAAAAATCCATTATATTTTTACATTGAATGAAAAAATAATGGATTTCTTTTTACTACACCTAATATGAGCAGTCAAAATCAAAAGAATCATTTTTATTTTAATATTGAATAACACGGTGAAAAAATATTGTACAACATTAAAAAAGCAAATTGAAGGAAAAGGAAACGCTTTTGAAAGCTATAAACAGTATTTGTGCCCGACTTTTCATTTATGGCATAAAACTTTGCAAAGTTCACAAAAAGTTTTGAGATTTAACGGATCATCATTTGTAATCGTGTAGCTCTGTAAAAATCAGTCAAATTGTTATTTAAAGTAAGGTCTGAAAAGTAAAGATTTTAAGCAACAAAATTTTCAACATCTCATTCTGACCATTTTTTGTAGAAGTTATATTTATTTAAAGTTTATATATTTTATATTCATTTTTCGAAAGCATGAGAGACGAGGCTTTAATTTCGCAGATAATTTACTAATAGTATTTAAAGAATAATATACTAAATTGGTAAATAATATCAAAATGATTAATTAAATATATATAAAATATATATGTTTACACGTATCGCTGAAATTAAAATAATTTAATAAAAAATTAGTATCCGTATTATATAAATATATAGTTAGTATCCATATTAAATGTACAATATAATTTTTTTTATTAATTAAATATATATTAATTAAATTTTATTAATTAAATATATATTAAATATATATTAAGATTAATTAAATATATATAAAATATATATGTTTACACGTATCGCTGAAATTAAAATAATTTAATAAAAAATTAGTATCCGTATTATATAAATATATAGTTAGTATCCATATTAAATGTACAATATAAACTCCAAGGACTCACAGGAAGGCCCCAAACTCGGAAATTTAAAAAATTATGAATATATCCTTAGTACATAGAAAATATTTTAATATGCAATAAACATTTTTTTTACTGTTTGAATTCATCTTAAAGAGATAAAATCAATTTATGAATAAGATTAATTTTTTATTTTTATTTTATTATTTACTAATAACAAGAGACAAAACAAAATTTTAGAGAATAAATTAATTTTTTTAATAAGATTTATTGATTAGGAAACTATTGTTCATTGTTTAAAAAATTATTAAAAAATATAAACAAAAAATAAAAGCAAGAGTAATAATATACTCTCAATTGATATTTTTCTGCATTGAGAGAAAAAAATAGTTGTGATAATTATAAAGTACAAAATTTAAATAGTAATAAATAGTAAATTTTAAAAAGTAAGAACTAGTACCAAAGTAGTACCAAAAGCTATAAAAATATAGTATAATACTATAAAAATATATTTAATACTATAAAAATATAGTATTCAATACTACTTTAGTTTTAATTACTTTGTAAAGCTAGTTGCAAGTATTTAAATTATTAGAGTTGTTAATTTAATAGTTGTCAAAATTATATTTTTCTCTGAGTTCTCTTTGGCTTCTAATACTGTGTAATACTTTATACTTTTATAATACATTAATACGTGCTTCACTTAACTATATTTACAAGTCAGCTGCTTTCGATATATAAAATACATAGAAAAATTGGAACGCAGCTTATTTTAAGTGGAAAGCCATTATTGTTACCTTATTATTGCTGCTCTGTTATACAATACGTTCATTCATATTTTGATAATTTTTGAATTGTAATTGTAATTCGAGTAACTAAATAATTAATAAGGTTTTTACTCAATAAATTTTTCTTTGAAATTTTGTTCCATTTTCCTTTTTTATTGATAAATAGTGAAATAAAAAAAAGGCTTCATCTTCAAGGATTTTACCCATTTAAGTATATTCGGACAGCAAAAAATTGCTTATTATATGTTAGAATATCATTTATATTTTTTCAGAATTTCATAATATTTTAAATTTCTGAATTGGGGGTCTTCGTTTATAAGTATTCATTATAATGAATTTCTGAGAAATACTTTAAGATGAACTGATTCTTCGAGAATTATTCAAATATTTATTTTTTTTAATTTTATTTGTATTTTTTAAAATTAATTCCCTATGAACTTTTATTCACCTCTGTGCTGTCTGAGTGGCATCCGACTAGTTAGTACGGGAATAATGCATATTACATGAAGATAATGCATATTACATCGTTACAAAAGTTACTGTTTCTTCTTTAAAAAGATTTTATTAAATTATTTTTATTTCAATAAATATTCATATCAATTTTTTTTCAATTTTTTTTAAGATTAATTGAATATTTATTTAACATTAATTGATCGAATTTATGAAATCTTTTATAGGAGGGCAAAAAACACGAATATAGATTGGGAAAATTTTTGCGATCTAGATATAATGACTTTCTTGGCAGTTTGTATGTGCCAAAACTTGTTGTAGCTCGTAGTTCGGATTTTGAGAGAACAAAAATGTCTCTACAACTTGTTCTTGCTAGTTTGTTCCCACCGAGAAATTTACAACGATGGTCTCCTCTTTTAAATTGGCAACCAATCCCGATATTGTACACTCCACGTATCGATGACAATATTATTCTTTCAGACGAGTGTCCACAGTAAGTAAAGCATGTAAAGGAAAGATGAGCAATCAGTGAAAATTTAAATAGCATTAATATCTTTTTTTAGCAATTCGATTATATAATTAATTATAGTTACATGATTATAAGAATATAATTACAGAATAGTTTTTAAAAAGACATATTACTATTAATTTTTTAAATATTTAAAAAACTAATATATAAAAAGTAACTCGATTTACATTTTCAGATACCTCGAGGAATACAATCGAATATTAAACTCGCCTGAAGGGCAAGCAAAGATTGGTGAGTTCAAGGACTTGATGGGCAATTTGACGAGATTAACTGGCAAGAACATACAGTCATTAGAGGAGTTTTACTATCTTTATCACACTTTCGTAGCCGAATCTTCTTTAGGATTGCCTCTTCCTGAATGGGCATATGACTATTTTCCTTATGGCCCATTGTTTGACGGAATTGTAGCTGCATATAATATTAGTAACTTTACTCCTTTAATAAGGAGATTATATGCTGGTAAGTTATACTTATCTTGAAGAAAAAATTTTATTTAATAATACATAAAAGTAACAACTATTAAAAATGTATAATTATATAGGATGTATCAAATGTGTGGAAACCTTGTAATGATTTTTAAAATCGAAAATATTTGCAAACGGTGAAAGACGTACTCTGCTATTTAAAAAAAAAAGCTTTTGACACATAAATGCTGATTGTCCTCCATTTTTAAATACGCGAGGGGAGAGGAAATGAAAATTTCAAATAGTCATGGCAGCTATGGGGTTGAATAGAGGTCCATTTAAAAACGAACAAAATTTTGGTAATTTTAAATTGTTACAATATCCTCATTCAAAATGGCGATCAAATGTGATAATTTCATACACTTAGCACTGTCCAGAATCAATTGCATGGAAGTAGCATGAATCTGATCTTGTGTGTGCACGTATGCTTTGTATGCTTGAATGTAAAGGTATTTGAATAAAAAAAATCTTTTATTATTTATTTAATGGTCGTTTTATTATTGTATTAATCATATAGATGATATCTTTGTAATTAAAATACATGAATACACAATCTCATGTTGCGCAATAAAAAATCTTTTATCGTTTATTTAATGATTTTTTATTGCATTAACCATATATATAGGTGATATTGAGCATATATCTTTTCTATTTAAAATCTTAAATGTTAAACATACATGTTAGATTAAATTCTGGCCCCCATTAATTTCGTGACAGTATGCAATCTTTGATAGAATGCATAAATAATTTAAGATTTTAAACAAATAGAAAAGATGCTCGATATCACCTATAGTTAATACAATTATAAAACGACCATTAAATAAACAATAAAAGATTTTTTTTTATTGCGCAACACGAGATTGTGTATTCATGTATTGTATTTTAATGACAAAGATATCATCTATATGATTAATACAATAATGAAACGACCATTAAATAAACAATAAAAGATTTTTTTATAAAATGCAACACGAGATTGTGTTGATTCATGTACTGTATTTTAATTACAAAGATATAGACACGAATAATAATCGCAAGACGTTTCGTATTCATAGAATCTTTATCAGCACAAAAAAACAAGAGAAAGATGTGTCTTGACGATACGAAAAATTTTTTTCTGACCACTTAATATACAATAGAAATGATCTAATCGTTTTATATTGCGTTTTACATTTTTTTTTTGTGTAACTGAAGAAGACTCACTCTGTGAATATGAAATGTCTTCCGATTATTGTTCGTATTCACATTTTTCTAATTAAAATACATGAATATATACAATCTCATATTATTTTATAAAAAAATTTTGTATTGCTCATTTAATTATTGGTCGTAATTATTGGTTTAATTTTATTATTATATTAACGCACGCACGAACACACAAATATATACACACACACACACACTACACAGAAAAAATTTCTAATTCTGAGCAATATTCTCTTGAATAATATTAAGTAAACATTTCTTTAAAACATTTCTTTATTGCAAATAAATTTATTCAAAAAAAGGAAGTATTATATTAAATCAAATAATATATATGTTTACGTTAGTTAATATTATTTACAATAAGGAAATGTTTACTTAATTTAAGAAAATCTATACATATATTACTTAGATTCAGGAAATTTTTTCTTAATACATGAGAGAGATATCCATATCACTTCCACGTAATTAATCCTGGATAACTCCAAGTTCGTGAAATTATCACCTTCGATCAGTCGCTATTATAGGAATATTGTAACAATTTAAAAATTATCAGGAATCTCTCTTCTTTTAAATGAAGCCCTTGAGTGGGAAGATTCGACCCCATGGCCAAAAATGAAATTTTTATTCCCCCTTTTCTCTCGCATAATAATTAGTACCCATGACAAAAAGTAACTTTTTTAAAATATCGAAACACATCTTTCACATTTTCTCGATTTTACAAAAATTATTATAAAGTATCCACACTTTTTTGATAAAAATCCTGTATGCAGAATTTTTTGGAAACGTTATTTTATAAAAATAAAAGTGTTATCGTTACTGCTACTTTTCATAAAAAATAATTCGATTTTTAATTTAATTCTAATACTAATGAACAGAATTGCTTAATTAAACAAGAAATTTCACAAAAATATTATTAAGCATCAACACCGACTTTTGATCGAATATAGCCTTTTTCATTTATTGTATTATTCAATATAAATCTTCAGTAATTTTTTATTTTAAGATTGTTAATATATACTGACCTTTAAAAATTTTTAATATAATTTTCACAAACGCGTGCGCAAATTTTATTAAAAATTAAGTAATGTTATAGTGTTGCTATAGGATAAAAATAATAGGTCTAAGATCGCCTGATCGTGTAACGTATGAATGCCACTGCATATTCGCTACCAAGTTTGCGGTGCGGCACTACAACCAGCTTTATTCGGAGTTTTTATATTTTATCGACAAACTTTTGATTAAAATTATTTAAGAACTGAAACCGCAATAAAAAATTCAACATTGTACAATGTCAGCGCGATCTTCTATTGCGACCACTCCGAATAAAATTGATGTAGTCAATACTCGAGATCTCGAGACCGAGTCTGTAAAATGTATTATTTTATCACATAATCGATTTTCAGATTTTTTTCAGTCACACGTATAAACGCATGTAAATTGTTTTGTTCAAATTACTGTAATAATATTCTCACTCTTGCCCTGATGAAAATAAAAATCGGAGTAAATCGAATGTAATTGGAGAGTAACAGAAGCATTGAAATATCAAAATGTAAAAAAAGCGTAAATGCTTCTTTTATATTTCATTGTTCCAATTTTCTCCTTCTAGAAGTTTCGTTTATGCTTCTGTTACTCTCTCATTATTCGACTTACGATTCTGATTTTTATTTTTATCAGGGTGACCGCAATCGTAAGAACTTTGATTGTTAGGAAGAAATACTGAGACTCTGAATCTTAGAGATATACAAAACTTCATTCTTTAGCTTATAATAACAGAATTTAAACACTCGGAATATCACGATTGTTTGCTGTATCAGCTCATGCTTGAATCATCGAGCAGAGTATTGGAGCATTCATGAGGATAATGGATTCGGCTGCGTCATATCTTACGGCGCAGGTATCATGCAATAATTGTTAAGCTTAAGTTAAGACCATCATACGTTCAAAAATTTTAGTTATAAATCGTAAGGCCTTAAATAAATCGGCCAATCACAATCGAACATTTTAAAATATGAGTGTCAGCATCGCAATTTTGATTATAATTGGTCGATTTGCTTGAGATTTTACGATTACGATCAAAATTCTTGCAATAGCCTTTACATGAATGCGCAAAGCTGCTTATGCTTAATATATTCTACGTTAAACTGGGCAAAATATTTAAAATATTGTCATATAAAACTTTTTTTTTAATTTGCTGACATTCTACAGATAAAAATATGAGACAAGTATTTCGCAAACAAAAATTTGAAATTTTTTTGTGAAGTTATTCATGCTTGTAAGTTGCAAAATTTTATAAGAAATGTCGCTCATGCGAACATTCAAATTATTATATTGCCGAAACCATTAGTCATACAAAAAAATACAAGAGACCAATTTTAAAGATTTTAAATTGTTCTATGAATGGATTATTTTTAATTTATTTTTATGTAAATAAATCATTTTCCATTTTTTTTTACAATTTTTATTACATTTTTCATCATCAACTCACCAATTTAAAAATTTTGTAAAAATATCATTAATAATAATTTGTCTAGTATTATCTGTTACTAATGTTATTGTCGACAATAACTCTAAACAATTAAGGAGAAAAGTCATTAAACGGTCGCGGCTAGATCATAGTACCTACTTTTATATAATAATAAACGATTTATTAAAATCGTATATGTGAATTCACAACAAGTAAGAATTTAAAACCTAATGACGGTCGAAGCTGGAGCTTAAATAATTTCTCTGTGAATTTTTATACTAAATATGTAGTCATTTGAATTGCGCGCCAAATTAGTTTTCCAGACTGTAAATGCATTTAAACTAATATAATAATATCACAAATTAAATGATAAGCAATTTAATAATTTGATGCTTATTCAGGCATTCTATTAGAAAGACGTGGAAAAACTAAATAAATTTATTGTGTGTACAAGGATGAGAGAATTTGACTCCCGGCCGGGAAATATATATATATTTTTGACTTCCTCGGCCGGGAGTCAAATTCGGATCTCTCATCCTAAGCCTTTAGATTACCGAGATCTTAATAATATTCTTCGCAATAATCGATATAAAAAAATAATAACGCACTTTTCAGGCAGCGATACATAAACAATAATAAACGATTAACTATACATATATATAAATACACAAGTAAGACTTTAAAGCCTATAAAGGTCAAAGTTGGATTTTAGATGCTTAAATAATTTCTATGTGAATTTATGTACTAAATATTAGGTGTGGGAAAAAGTTCGTGGCGTTTTTTTAATGCCATCTAATGGGAAAAACGATATTTGAACTGCGTGACGAATTAGTTTTTCGGACTTATAAACGCAATTATATGTATAGGGTGCGTTCCGATATTCACTGCCAGTGCTGAAACTATATAGTATACGTTAGGTGTGCTATAGATTTTCAGTACTGGCAATGAATATCAGAACGCACCTATAATAATGTTTCACCCAGTGACAATAGAATCGATATCAAATCAATGTCGATTCGACATCGATTGTCATTTCTCACTAGATAATTGCAATTATAATATATATGGTAATATTTAATTGCATTTATATAAATCCGAAAAACCACGCATATCCCCTTATAAAATCTAGCTCCTTAATTGCATATATATGTACACATATAACAAAATCTCCAAAAATTTTGATGTAAATTTTGATGTAAAATTTACAAATTAAATTTATTATTTGTATTTTAGTCTATTACAAATGTGATAGATTTTTTTACACGATTAAATGGAAAACTGCAGTTTTAATTAGAATTTTGTTAGTATAATTACATTGCTCTTGCATTGTTTCAGGTCCAATGATCCGTGCCATGACAGACAATATGATAGCTGCACAAAATCCAAATGCTGCGCCGAATACGAAGATTTATTTATACAGTGGTCACGAGACCAATATTGCAAGTATGTTGCACTCGTTTGGTGTGTATAAGCCGCATGTACCTGAGTATTCTAGCGCAGTTATTTTGGAATTGCAACAGATCCAGCAAGAGTATTATGTGAAGGTAAACATTTTTATTATACACAAGCAATATATGTGTTACTCTAATAATGAAAGAAGAAATAATACATATACATATAATTATATATATTATATATCATGTAATGAATTGTTTTAGCTCGTATATTATCAGGGCATTCCACCAACTATCAAAGATCTTACAATCCCAGGTTGTGACACATTATGTCCCTTCGATAAATATCTGGATTTAATTGATGACTTAATCCCATCTGACGAGGAAATGATTTGCGACAAGAGACAGACTCCGAAATTTGCTGGCATAGAATATCCTGCCGGTTTGCAGAATATTTTGGAGAATTTAATTAAGAGATCAACAATCGAGAAGAAGAGCGTTTAGTGATAATGTATATGCCATAATAATTAATATGTCTATAAAATCATATGCATTTTGCCATAAAAATATTACGATAGAGATTTAGTTATTTTGAAGCTTAAAGTCTCTCCTTCGTTTTTTGAAATTTATTCTGCGACTCTTTTTCGCTGAGTTGTCCTATTTTCAAGTAAACCATATATTTTTGACACTTTCTCTGAAAAATATTCATATGCAATAAATATTAACTAATTGAATTATTTCAAGATGTGCATTGAACGATCAGACACATTCATATTCGAAGATGCAATGAAATCAAGTTTATATAAATTGCAAGCAATAAAATTAGAAAAATGTAATAAACCAAAATATTTGATTAATTAGTTAGAATTGTATAGTTTAAAAATTGGAACTTCTTTTATTTCTTTGCACTTATATTATGTGCTTATATTTTGCACTTATATATACTTTTTAATTTGTTTTACTTTGTTTATTTCGTTTGAAAGTCATTTATAAAAAGTGTCCCAAAAAATTTGAGACAATACTCAATGTGCAAGTAGATCGGATTAAATTGAGTCTAAAAGTCATGTACAATGTGCAATTTTTAATTATCTCAAATATTTTGAGACACCCTGCATATTACGCCATATATTACGTATACTTCTTATACATTTATCTATTACAAAAAGAATCTCCTTTTTAGTCAATTACTCTATTAAATTCATAAAAAATAATCCTAAGATAATTTTTACGAAGGCAGACAAAGGGAATATAACAGTAGCATTGGAATAGAGAAAATTACACAAATGTTAAGAGATCCAAATACAAAATTAGTAAAAAATCCTCTTAATAAATTATCAAAAAATATTCAGAAATTATTAAAAAAATGGAAAAAGAAAAATTACATCTCAGAATCAATTTACAAAAAATTGGCGATTAGTGATGGAATTTTACCAAGAACATATGCATTACTGAAGATAAATAAAGAAGGGATACCGTTTAGAATTATAATCTCATCATTGGACCTTTATATTCTTTGACTTCATTCTTACATGATGTGAAAAATGCTGATCTTTCAGTAAAATAGACAATCATTTCTAACTTGTGGAAAAATTAAGAGGCACTCAAGTTGAAGTGACTTTCTCTCTAGTATCATTGGATGTGGTTTCATTATTCACATATGTTTCGATTGAATTGGCGGTCAAAAGTATAGAGAAAAGATGGGAAAATTGAGAAGGCGATTAGCATACAAAAAATGAATTCATCATTTGGAGCTGTATCTTTTGTTTTGGATTCTATATTCTTTTGTTTTAATAATGAATATTATTAACAAAATTTTGATACTCCCATTTTATGTTATCTTTTTCTCCAATTATTGCGGATCTTATTTTGCAGGATTTGGAAACAGAGGTGCTGGATATTTTGAGAATCATATTATCATTTTATATTAGATATGTAGACGATATTATGACAGCTCCAATTGAATTAATAGAACACATTTTAATTGTTTTCAACTCATTTCACACTAGATTTCAGTTTATATTGGAAAATGAGAGAGGGGGAGGGGCATGATTAATTTTTTGGATGTGACTATTATTAAGAATAAAGATTACTTAAAATTTGACTGGTATCACAAACCTACTTTTTCAGGACGTTACCTAAATTTTTTATCTGTACATCTTACATCACAGAAAAAAGGAGTAATATTTGAAATGATTGATAGAGTTATTTTATTATCTAAATCAAAATTTTATCAAAAAAACATTAGATTAGTAATTAACACTCTTGTAAGGAATGATTATCCAATGGAGTTCATTTTTTACACCATTTCTACGATTAAAATTTTTATCTTCTAGACGTGTTGAACAAGATTCCATGTCTAATAATGACAATTCAGAAAATATATATATATAGAAAATATATATACAAAACAAAGAGTTCTTTCNCTCTCTAATATATATATATATATACTAATATATAATATATATTATATACTATAATATACTAATAGTTAATAACGTAAATTATTAAGTTACGAA
>NW_012130127.1:645835-657400 GCF_000143395.1 Atta cephalotes | reverse complement strand
TATATATATATATATATATAGAAAAAATATATATAGAAAGAACTCCTTGGTTTTTAATTCCTTACACAAATTCCACATCAGATAAATTTCTAAAAATTTGTAAAAAAGAAAATCTGAAACCAGCATTTTATAATAATAACAAACTCAGTTCATTCCCAGAAAGATATCCTCCCAAAGAATCAGAAAATGTAATATACAAATTAACATGCAAAGATTGTGTGATGTTGACACGTCTTACGTAGGATAAACTGATAGAAAAATGAACTCTAGAATTATTGAACATCGTAATCACATCAATTGGAATACCAATTCACAATTGGTTATTACGAATCACAGAGTTAAATTGAATCATGATTTTGATTGGAAGAATGTTCAAATTCTGGATCATGAAAAATCTTTAAATAAACGTCTGAAAAAACGCACATTCTCATGCAAAAAATGGATTGAATTTATGATCTGACACTAAAGGATTACATCACGCATATACAATGATGCTAAATGAATTGACCAATTAAATCACTTCATAAAGAATTGAATGTATTTTTCACGTCTTGTACATAATTTATGACTTCTCAACAAACGAGAATAGATTGAAATGAATTGAAATGTATTCAGAAATATTGATTCACGAATGTTAAAATGAATGCTTTTCAATCCTGAATGCACTTTTATTTATAGGAATTGCATATCTCTATGTCTTTCAATCTAAAAATGATATTAGCTTTTTCTGTGCATTGTGTGAATACTGTTCAATTCAAAATTTTGAATAGGGAATGCAATTTTTCAATCTAATTGCATCCAATTGAATTTAATTGAATCCAATTAAATCCAAAGAAAGTATTCGCTATTTAAAATACGCATAAATTCGGATAGAAAAAATTTCATTCCATTTTAATTCATTCTCGTTTGCTGGATTTATATTTGGAATATTGTAATGTTAATTATGATTTAATTGTTTTGTTTTTGCAAGGTGTCCTTTTTCAATTAAAAACTGTTCATTAAACACTTTTGATTATTCGGAGAGAAAGGTTAATAATGAATATAAAACTGAGATAACTGGTTCAATAATTTATTAGTTAATATAAACCTCCAAAGCTTCATGGAATTGTTGAACTTCCCGTTTAAGGTGAATTGCTTGGGTTTGGTTTTTCTTATTGGCTCAATTTTATATACATATATCAAATCAGGATTTTTTAGTTGGGAACCTGTTAGTGACTCACATATGACGGAAGGTTCAATGATTTTAGATTTAAGATATGTATTGCTGAAGAGGACTCCAAAGAGAGCCGAAACGTTCAAAATAAAGAAGATTCACACAATCAATTAATGATATAGATTTTAATCGTTGGCACCTTCACTAGCCTCTTATTGACCTTGTATAGATTGTTTATTTTTAATTTTAAGATTTAGAGTATAATCTATAAAATTTGATTTATAAATTTATGTATAATATAGTATAATATACAAATTCAATAATAATCAAATCTATCAAGATTACATAATACAAATTGCATTGCTGCATACTAATGTTTGCACAACTCCGAGTAATTACGCTAAGAAACGTTTTGTTATCTGGGAACTAGTTAGGAAATGATAATGACATAGCGTCACAATGATGCTATTTTCAACTCGTTTACGGCATTTTATGGCATGTGGAAGAGAGATACCGCGGCAAGCGGTGCTGACGGTCGAGCCACCGTCATGACACACACAAAGGCATGAGCCATGTCCGTGTGCGAGTGTGCTTCGGCCGTCTAAGCGCGATTATGTATGTATTAGTCTAAAATCTAACTTGAACTCTAATTGGCGCTTCTCATATTTAATTGATATATTTTCATAAATGGTCTCGTTCTTAATATTAATCTTAAAAAGAAGAAAGTTTATACATTAAAGTTTAAGTTAAAAATTAATTCTTTATATAATTTACTAAATTAAGTTAAAAGTTGTTAAATTTTTAATTTTTATTTAACTTTTAATTTATTAACTAGTTAAAGATTATGCGTTTCGCGGATGGAATGCCAAGAATAGATCTGGACATGGAGGAAACCTGCGAAACGCATAATCTTTATATAGAAAGCATACCGTGGAAGCCTCAAGAATATTATTAACTAGTTACTACCTAATCCTTTTAGATATTATTAATAGATGCTATATTGTAAGATATTATATGTCTGTATAGTATATACAATATACAGCATAAATTAAACTATCTTAGATCTTATGTTCAAAATCGAAATGTCTTAAGTATTATAGAATCCGACCGAAAGGTCGGTTTCAGTTTCTGTTTCAGTCAGTTTCGGTAAAAAATCAAAGTTTCAGTTTGATTTCGATTTTGGCTGAAATTAAGAAAAAATTTGGGTGGATAACTCGAAATTGTACAAGATGTAATCAATCGGTGAGTTCAAAAAATAACTGTTCCATTTTAATTGTTTTTATACTATTATTAACTCATTGATTAACAATTTTAGTACAATAAGTTTGATATGATCCTAATAGTAACTATAATTTGATTTCTTTAAAAGTTGATGCAATATTATTATATTATTATAGTTAGATATTTTAATAAAATCTTCTTTCTTGAAGACATAAATTTGACGACATGATTTTTGAAAATCATACGATCTCTATAATCAAAAAATGTTAATTCGACTTTGGCAAAAAAAATGTGACTCCGTTAGCCTTCTCTTTCTTTTTTTTTTTCAGTAAGACTTATGTAAGTTTCGGTTTCGTTTTCGGCCGAAATTGAGTGACAACTGACTATTCGTTTTCGGTTTTGGCTGGAAGTCAAAATGTAATTTCGGTTGGATTCTAATCTTAAGACATATGTGACAATTTATAATTAACGAATTTTGAATAATTCCTTTTATTTTTTTATTGCAAGAAAAGTATAGTTTTTTAAAATGTATTTTGTGACGTCGAACTTGCTTGAAACCAAAAAGTTTCATAAGGCCGAATTTTTAAGGATAATTATTTAGAGCATTCCTTTTCCAATGACTTTAACCTTGATTTATGTTGTCTAAGTGATGATTCTGAGTAATCTCCAATAAATTTTAGCCGTCGCTTATTATTTGTTAAAAAGTAATTAAGTCAAAGTTGGTAATTATTTCCCTGCTTTACATGAAAAGAAGGCGATGATTAAGGGACTACGACTTTCCATGCGAGCGAGATCTATCTTATCTCCCCTTGCCTAGGGGCATACGACTTTGATCGCAAAGCGAGGTTCACCCTATCTTCCTCTTGCCTAGGGGCGATTTTTCACACGAAGAAAGATCCACCTTATCTCTCTTCCCTGCCTAGAGATCAGAACTATTTTACATTTTCATTTAAATGTTAATAACTTTTTAACGATTAACACAGCACCGAATATCGTCAAAAATATTTTAGTTCTTTTCAGTATATTCTTTTACAGAATATTTCATTTGAAATATTTCTGTAAATATCTAGAAATATTGCATGTAGAATACTTCCTTTGAAATATTCTAGAGACTTTCTATTGGAAATATTACATTTGCAATGTTCTTTTAATGTTCTGGAAACATTTCGCTTCAAATCTTTCTGAACATTTCAAAACATTATGAAATAGCTTGACAATATTCTATTTGAAATATTTAAAAATATTATAAATGAAATATTTTAGAAACATTCCATTTTAAATATTACATTGGCAATATATTTCCTTAATATTCTTGAGAGGTTTTGCTTCCAATTTTTTTTGAATGTTTCATATGAAATATTCTGGCAACCTCTCAGTTCCAAAGTAGTACATTGAATTTTATTATTAATATTATAGATTATGATGATATTATATTTCAAATATTTTAGAATGGCGCGAGTGAAATATTCTAGATACTTTGTATATATAATATGTACTAATCGCACTAGATCGTAGACTGATAGTGTTGATCGCAATGTCGTAAATTATCTTGAATTGATATCCTTGGACTGAGTCGCATATCGCGGGAACTACAATATACATATAAGTTATCATGTACACACATTGTTCACATCGATGGCTGCATTGGAGGAGCGCACTATGAACGCTATTTAATTGTACCATTTATCCTTGTTTTATATTATATTTAAAAAGAAATCCATTATTTTTCCATTCAATTTCATGCAAAAATAATGGATTTCTTTTTACTACACCTAATACATATAAAGATGATGATAAAAATAAAATGATACAAATTAGCGCTAATAGTCTTTTCGAATATAATCAAGATATTAGGAAAAAGTTTGTGGCGTTTTTCCCGTTAGATGGCATTAAAAAAATGCCACGAACTTTACGCCTAATATATTATATTTATGAATGGCCTTTCAGATGAATGGAATTTCAAAAAGATTTGAATCGAAACATCTCTAGAATATTAAGAAAATATTTCAAACATAATATTTCAAATAGAATGTCTCTCTAGAATATTTCAAATAATATGTTCTGTAAATGTTTGAAGAAATAGTTCAAATGAAATATTCTGTAAAAAACATTTGAAATGACGACATTCTGGTAACATTCCGTACTATATATTATATATTACAAACGTTCTAAAAGTAAAAAAAGACGAAGAATAAATTGAACCTCGATTAAAAGTTAACTTATGAGTTGTGGTATTAAGTACTGACCAATATGTTGGTGCAACATACTGTACATGGACACTATAAACTTAATTAACTGATATGAAATATTAATGCATATGGACACATTAAGAAATATAATCGGAAGAAATTATAATAATAACTTCTATTATTATTTATCTAGTTATATAATTAACAGATTTCTTTTCATAATTTTCTCTACTTTTTATTACGAATATTTTCTACAAATAATTAAAAAAAACTAAATCTGATTAATTTTAATTATTTTTAAATATAATCCGTCTTTTGGTGCTAATATAAATGATCTAGGATCATTTACATAAGGTATTGGAGTTTTCTCACAAGTCTCGATTTTGTAATTTCGTAGTATCTTTAGAAGTCCAACTTTACTCTGATAAATAGCGAAACGAGAACCTGAAAATGAATAGTAGCTAATATAAATTAGATTAATATTTTTTAATGAAAACATTTTTTATTAAAAATATTTTTTAATGCAAAACCAAATGAGAAATAATATTTAAATTTATTTTGCTTTACCAATACAATTCCTTGGCCCGTCCCCGAAAGGTAGATAAGACATTGGATGTCTGCTTTGCATAGTATCATCATTAAATCTTTCTGGATCGAAAACATCTGGTTTTGGATAAATACTTGGATCTCGATGAATTGCATAAACAGGAATCCATACTTTTTGACCTTCCGGTATATTGACTTTGGTACCATCAAAAGTATAACTTGTTATAGATTGCCTCATAAGAAATGTCACTACTGGATACTTTCGTAAGGTTTCTACACGCAATAAAAACAATATTTAATTATAAAAATATACATTACAAAATTACAATTGAAACAGGTTATTAATATGGTATGAGATCACATTAAGTCTATTCTTTTTGGCTGAACTTTTGCACCAGTTTCATCTTTTTTTGTCTTCTTTCTTTCTGAAGAGAAAAAGAAGACAGATGAACTGGTGCAAAAGTTCAGCCAAAAAGAACAGACCTATTATAACATTGTTGAAAAGAAGAACAACATAGAGTACATATTTCTTTAATTTCTTTGTTAAATGACGTACCTTTGAAAACTTTATCTAAATAACTCATTTTTTTAATATTGTCATATATAAGGTCTCCATCATATTTTACATAAACTTCATTAATTTCTTTACGTAGACTGTTTTGTATGTTCTGATTTAACGCTAACTCGTAGAGTGCATTACTAATAGTCGTCGACGAAGTTTCAAAGCCAGCAATGAAAAATACAAATGCTTGAGATGTTATTAAATTGTCTGTCAAATCTAAAATGTAATTTTTTATAAATAAATCTTATAAATTTAATAGGTTTATTTTTTTACATTAATTAACAATTTATATATATTAAATTTATTATATCTTTAAAGTTATAATTATTTTCAAACAGTATATGAAAATATAACCACAATAGAAATTTGGTCATAAATCACAATAATAGTTAGAATAATAATAGAATAATAGAAGTTAACTTCATTTTATTGTTCATAAATTATTTCAGATATGTGCAAAATTATGTAATTTTTATATATATATAAAAATTGATCTGTGTAAAAAAATATGTATATAAAGATATGTATATAAAGATATATATATTTAATACATACCAAAATCACCAAATTTATCTGGATGTTTTTTTAATTCGCGCAATATATCGATAAAATCATTCCTAATAATATTATTCGTTTCTCTGTAATCCATGTTTTCCGTGATAACGCGTGTAAAAAATCTAGTAACATCTGTATGTGGCAGAACATAACCGAGCATATTGTAAAGCCACGGAGATATTTGTCTGATTCTTATTCGTAATATACGTGTCCAAGTCAAAGCGAATACTTTTCTTCCCATTCTACGAAATTCGCTTTCTTCATTTGACAGTGCATTCATGTCGATGCCGAAGGCACAGTTACCGATAACGTCGGTTGTATATTTGGCCGACAATTCACGGCATTCTATAGGTTCATTCTTGCTCGATATTTTTTCTATATATTGGATCAAGTGATCAGCACATTCCGACATTAAAGAGAACATTTCTTTTAATTTACCAGATGTAAAAATAGGTGACAAATTTGTCCTCAACGGTCGCCATCTTTTTGGCTCCAAAGAAAAAAGATGTTGCGATAACGGTTCAGTCTACACAAAAGTAAGGGATAAAGAATAAAAATTTGTAATTAAATAAATTTAAAATTCAATTTTCCTATTTCATAAAAACTTGTTTAAGACTTCTGGAGATAACCTTACTGAAAAAATTTATGCCACAAAGTTACATAATGAAATCATATAATTAAAATAATTCACGAAATGAATTGTTGTTTCAAATCAATATTTTTTATGATTTTTTTTAAATCACGTTATTTGAAAAATCATATCACATGATATTAAAAATGATTTCATTCATTACGATTTGATAGTTATCATATTTTAAAGAATGTAACGAAATAGAAGAAAAAAACGTATCATACATGACTTTCCAAATTACAATAATGTAGGAAATTAGGCAAATGAGAATCGGTGCGATACTTAATGCACAATCATTAATTCTATGTATATATAAATTATATTTTTTACTTGCTGTATACTCGAATGTTTCGACCACTTCTTGGGGGGGGGGGGGTCATCCTCAACGAGATCAACGAAGAAAAAGAAATATAAAATTTTCACCTTCCTATATATCAGACGAGTCGCTACTCAGTAGTGTATTTCCAAAAACTTCACAAGGTTTAAAACCGGTGACGAATAACAGATATAAGTTGTTTAAAATTTTAATCAATTAATTTATCTTAATTTAATGTAGTTGAAAACTATATTAGTCTTTAAAATATTATCAGCTGAAAATTGTGAAGCCTCATCTGAAGAAGCGTGAAATAACAATTTAATTACAAATTAAATAAGTTTCCATGTCAATTTTATAAAATTCTTTAACGAAATAACATTGTAACTATGATCTATATCATCGTCTACATACGCATGATTGAGACATTCAGTGTCTAATTGTAAATTTATATTATTTTTTTGCAATTTGATACATTTCGGATGTTAAACGTTTATTTAAATATCTTTCGATATCTAAGATTTTTACATTTGTCCAATCAAATTCATGATCGTGACGCAATCTATCTGTGATTACTGATTGGGCAATGGTATTTCTATTTATGTGATTCCTATGTTCTGCGATTCTAGTTTTAATTTTTCTGTTCATTTGTCCTATACAGGTTGCGTCGCAACCTCACATGAGATTTAGTACATTACATTTTTCTTTGATTCAATTGGAAACACATCTTTGTAGACTTTAATAAATTTATTCATTTTGTTGAGACTATAAAAAGCTAACTTAATATTTAAATCTTTTATTATATTTTTAAATTTTTCTGATGTTCCGAACATATGAAATCATAATCCAAAGAAAATTTTCTGTATTGTCAGTATTTTTGTCATTATTTTGATTTAAAGTTTGTTTGTAAAAGAGATTTTAATCGCGCATTTATATTATCAAATATGAAATTTAATGGGTAGTCATTATTGAGAGTTTCAATGATGAAAACAATATTCTTGTTATGAAATTTCGGATATGATAAAAGGAAAACTCTATCAATAATTTCAATGACATCTTGATCTTTTCTGTGAAACAGAATGTGAAGACGTAAAATTTAAATATTTCGCTGAAAAAGTTGATTTATGAAACCAATCAAATTCCAGGATGTTGTCATTATTGGTAATTGTTATGTTTCTTAACATCCAAAAAATTAAAAATTTTTCCGCCAATCTCTGTTGTGAATTGAAGTCTCGAATGAAATGAATTAAATATATTAAGTAGTATAAATATATTAAGTTTCAGTAGTGTTAGAAGGAATCACAGTGGCAATATCGTTAATGTATCGTACATAAAATGGAATTGTAAATTATAACATTTTAATAATATTTTATTTTTACATATATAAAATAGTGGTATTTATTTATTTATGTTTTTCATCTTCGTATTTTTGCAAATAATTTTTAAATCATAACGACTCTGATGATACAGATCATAGCTACAATATTATCTCGATAAAGAATTTTATAAAATTGACATGGAAACTTACTTAATTTGTAATTAAATTGTTATTTCACGCTTCTGAATCTTCATAATTTGCTGATAATATTTTAAAGACTAATTAACAACTTAGGTATTTGTTATTCCATTATAATCACCGCTTTTGAATTTTGATGAAGCATTTGGAAATACACAGCTGAATAAGCACTCGTCTGATACGCAAGGAGGTGGAAATTTTATTATATCTCTTTTTCTTCATTGATCTCACTGAGAATGACCCAAGAAGTGGTCAATGTTTGAGTGTACAGCAAGTAAAAAATATAATTTATATATATATATATATATATACATAGAATTAATGATTATGCATTAAGTACCGCACCAAACTCTCATTTGTCTAATT
Organism: Atta cephalotes; assembly: GCF_000143395.1. Taxonomy (NCBI): domain Eukaryota; kingdom Metazoa; phylum Arthropoda; class Insecta; order Hymenoptera; family Formicidae; genus Atta; species Atta cephalotes. The sequence goes on along the minus strand of NW_012130127.1, from coordinate 648,348 downwards.
TCCTACATTATTTTAATTTCGAGAGTCCACAACCAATATTTCTTATTTCTAAATTACGTTATTAAAAAAAAATCACGTAATGATTTAGAATAATTCGTTACGTAATTTATTTGTCTTAATTATATGATTTCGTTATGCAACTTTATGACGTGTTTTTTTTCAATAAGGAAAATTTCATGATTTTTAATAAGGGCTAAGCCAATGCTGAATATTAAATGCTACAGTTTAACAATTATTGTGGAGCATATATAATTACAAAAACATTCGTTTTAATCTATCATTACATCATTTTCAATATTAACATATAAACTCCATAACGGAAATTTTATTTCACGATTGATAAAAATATCCGCTTAACAATTTAAAAATAAGATCGTTGAATAAAATTTTTTTCGTTCTTTTTCTTTCATTAAATTATATAAAAAATAATAAAATATATAAAATATATTGGAAATGCATACAGTATATAAATAAGAAAAAGAGAGGATTATGTAAAAAAAATTATCGAATGTAATAATTTTATTCAAACAAAAATAATTTTATAATTAATTAAGCTTAAAAAATTAATAAATAATTAAATCAATTAATCAAACATATTATATAAAACAAAAAAATTAAACAAAAAATAAAGGAGCGCAGCAATTACATTATAGTGATATTACATTATAGTTATATATTTCTTCTGGCAAGTTAAGCGTTTTATAAAAAAAATACAAAACAGCACACATTTATAGCAAAAAAGTAAGAAAATATTAGAGAGGATGCATTAAAAATTCATTTGCTAAAACATCAGCTTAGCGCTTCTATCTTCCAAGATATGTATGGTTTCATATGGTTTACATTAAAATTAATACAGGAGAAAAGAAGATTTGTAAATTAAGTATACGAAATTAATAAATGTATTAGAAATTAAATGTATTAATTAATAATTAATATATATTTAATTATAAAATCTTCGTAGGAAATAATTAATTTTGCTCGATTATTAATCATTATTAGGATTATCGTATTGCTGTGCAAAAATTTCGAGCGTTACTATTCTTATTGTTTATTAAAATAAATATGCTTTTCCGTCAATTTGTGTAAAAAAAAATATAAATGCAATAATATTCCATTTATTTCTTGCGCTCATTGTTTAAAAATTGTAAAAAATTGTAAAAAATTTATTTATTATGCTTTAACCATTTTTACAACAATTATCCAAAAAATTGTCGTTAATAATATAATTGCTGTGCTTTTTTAATTTAATTTTTTTGTTTTATACGTTAAATTAATTGATTTCATTACTCACCAACTATTTCATTAATAAATATAAAAATTATTTTTATTTGCGAAAAGTTATTACGGTAAAATTATTCGGTAATTTATTTTTCACTTACTGCTTCCCTTTCTCTCTTTCTCAAAAAAACTATCAAAAAATTAATTTTTTTATCGTAACTTTATGTAGGTCACGTAGTCCACTTAACTCTTTGTTGCATAAGCAAAATAACGGCATTAAATCAATAACGTTGTGAATATACAACATTTTTTGGCACGAATAGATGTTCGCCTTTTATACTACTTCCCCCTACATATGTATGTCCCCAATATGACCTAAATATTGTATGTGTGTTTACCATTATTTATTTTTTGAATACACTTATACTTATATATAACTTTAAATATTCTCACCTTTTCAAAAATGGGAAGTCCTCTATCAGCAAATTTAGTAAAATCTTTGATAAGAACATCCTTAATTAAATTTGGATCTTTTATAATAAGAATGGGTGTCTTTATGGAAAATATCCCAACCAATGGTTCATCTTTGTAAGTGTTATATATTTTTGTCAAATAATCACCTGAGGATATCTTATTAAACATAACATCTTTAAAATTGCCAAATCCCGGTATCGGTTGTGGACCAGGAACGCCTCGTGACTTCCAAAAGTCAAAAGTCGACGTGAGAAAATAATAAAGAAAGAGAATTACTACGGCAATACCGCATAGAATTTCAAAAGATTCCATTTTTCAACACATTCGTCAATCGATTATCACAAATGATCTTTACTGGAAAAAAAGAAAAAAACATTTTGTTATTTAAATGTCCATAAACAAATTAATAAATTAATTCAATTAATAAATAATTCAGATCAACAATTAAACGAGTTATAATTAGATGTGCCAATGCAAAATTTATTATTTTATAATATAATTTTCCACTGATACGGTTCGACTATACTTATTGTTAATCCTCATCAATTAATCCTCATCGCAGAAATGTAATTTTCCCATAAACAAAAATTAAATTAACATATTTAAAGGATCATCTCAATTTCGCTTTTCAATAGTCAGTATAAACGCAACCATATTTAGTCAATTAAATACTTAGTCGATTAAAAAAAATTTTATTTGTTGACGACGACATAATTTTATTTTTATGATAATTTACATAATATCATGATGGACAATAATTATATATCTTAGCATGCTCTATATATATATATATATATATATATATATATATATATATATAA